>NW_026722540.1:0-6952 GCF_029784015.1 Lycium ferocissimum | reverse complement strand
TACTTTTGGGTAATATCTTCTTTTGTTTGTCCCTTTTACAACTCATTCGGGGCAGGCGGGGCCCATCCCTCGTTTTCCTTTAGTGGGCCCGAGTGTGGGTGCCAAAAATTGGAATTTCGGAAATGAGTTTCGTGAACTACTAATTATTTAACCAAGTAATTGGGCCAAAAAAAAATAAGGGAAATGAGGCCCAAAGCATGGGGTGTGGCCGGCCAAGGCCATATGGCCCAAGGCCCATATGGAATTAAAATCCATGTGATTAAATAAGATGGCCACCATATTATTCTTCATAATTCCAAGAACTTTCAAGAAAAAAAAAAGAAGAACTTGGAGAACAACTAGCCAACCCATTCGGCCAACAAGAAAAAAAAAATTCAAGCCTTCAACTTTGATTCAAAAATCTCTTCCTTCTTGAATTCTTGATAAGTTCAAGACGCTCTTCGATGTGGTATAATTAGTTTAGCGAAAGAACCACGTTTGCTTAAGTTTGAATTTGAAGAAAAAGGTAAGAATTCTATGTTTTTGTGTTATGGAATGGTATATGTGTTATAGTGATTAGAGTTGCATGAAAATTATGGAATTGTTGTGTGTGGTGTGCAAGCCGTGTGTATGTGTGTGTTGTGGCCGTGTGGTGTCTTGCATGAAGGAGATGGATTGAATTTATTTAGTGTATTAATTGTGTTGTTGTGTTCTTGTGAGTAAATGAAAGGAGAATGGTTCAAGTATGGCATGAAAAATCCATTGTTAGGTTGTTGTAGGAAATTTTATGATTTTATTCTAGTTTTATGTTAACATGGAAATGAAATTGTTAAGATGCAAATTATGATGATTGTTGATGAAATTGGAAGATGGAAATATACTATGAATATGTATGTTAAAGATTAAAAGTTTTGGATGCATTACGGCTTTGGTGGAAAGTTTGTATATCTTGTGGATATTTTGTAGAAAAATGATATGAAATGTTTCCGAATTGTATTTGAATGGTTTTGGATTAGTAAATAGATATGAGAATGTTGACATGAAGTTGGAAAGGTGAAGTCGGAATGGAAGCTATAGCATTATGTTGGAAAGAAGATTAGTTGTATTATATTGTGATTTGTAGTGATTGTTGTTGTTGTTTTTGGTGTTGTGTTGGGCTATTGTTGATTGTTCTGGTCGAGTTAAATCCTCGGGGATGTTGAATTTATAGGGGAAATGCTGCCGAAATTTCGTAGGCAAATATGGATTTAAACTTGAATTCTCAAAAGCTTTGTAACTCACATTTGGTGATTATGACCAATTGTAGATTTTTGAGTGGAACACGTGAGTTGAGCTCGGACGAGCGTAAGACGTGAATAAGGTATGTAAAGCTTGCTCTTTTCTTCTCTTGGCATGTCCTAGGTATGTTAGGCTAAGACACGAGCTTTGGGATGACTCTACTCCTCGGAATCCGAGCTTTATTTTGGCCACTTTTCCATTCAATAGAATTGAATTATGTTGTTTTTGTTTTGTTGAAAGAATAGCCTAAGCATCGATAATTTTCACAAATGGAACTGAATTGTCCTAAAACTTTCGTAAGTGACTTCATAAAGTCTAATGTTCGTCGTTCACGTCCGCCACCCCGACCTGATCTGAGGTGGGCCCACTGGTCCCGAGACTTTTGTATTGCTCCATTTGACTTATTTCCATACGATAGTTAAAGGAAACGGTTAGCTAACGTCCCTAACTTCTGTAGATGATCTAGAATTGCTTAAAAATAGTCGTAGAGGTTTTATAACGAATGAGGTTCATAACGATATTTGAAAGGCATTTAGTTCTCACTACTTTGCATGTACACATGGTTGCTAATCTTTTTATGCTAACTCAGATTTTCTTGAAACGGGTTTGTGGTTTATTAATGATCTCATGAAAGTTGTTCTTTTTAATAAAGGAAACATAAAGTCAATGTTCAAAACCACTCCGAAAGGGGTGCGAGGCTTTACTATTTTATTTCATTTACTACTTATGTTTACGTTATCATTACTAATATGCCCGAAGGGGCCATCATTATTATTATGCCGGAAGCGGCAATGCCCGAAGGGGCCATCATTATTATTATGCCGGAAGCGGCACGCCCGAAGGGGCCATCATTATTATTATGCCGGGCGGCATGCCCGAAGGGGCCATCATTATTATTATGCCGGGAGCGCATGCCCGAAGCGGGCCATTATTGATATCGAGCCGAAGCCCGGGGCGGGGCTATCATTATTTTACTTAAGCGGCGCGTGTGATGTATTGCATTATTCCTTTAAAAGAGGTGTTCTAAATTACATTACTTACTCCGAGAATGTTAGTTGGATTGCATTATTTACTTAAAGCCGGTTTAGGACTTTGAGTATTTATTTATGTTGTTTCTTCAAGGTCACAGGTGGAGCATTCGGGTTGGTTATGATTTCTTCTTTCCTAAATTACGCGATGGTTACTATCTATTTTCGCTTTACATATTCGACATATTCCATCGACCCCTTTCTTCGGGGGTCGGTTTCATGCCACGAGTCCAAGGACCAGCGACTCGGCGATCCGCCTTATTTAGGGGGAATTCAAGACTAGGAGTCTGACAACTCCACTTGTTCCCGAGGTCGTTCCTATTTTGGTATAATTTTATGTGTATATTCTGCAAGTCATACTGCTAGAAGTCTGCGAACAGCGTGGGTATTATGGGTATTATTTGGTTCTATCAGTCACTATATTGTTGTACGGAGATAGCGGTAGCCTCTTCGGCCCGCCTTGTCCTATGCCATGTATATATTTATGTATGTGTATATATGTCGGACGTTTTAAGACGTTTTTTTTTTGAGCTATATATCGACTTTAGTATTTTATCTAGAATTTCGCACAAAAAAAAAAATCTATTGATCACCATATTCGAGTGTAAGTAGAAAAGGTTGAGTTCTCGTACGGGTAAGCTTGTCACTTGTCATGGCCCTAGGTTGGGTCGTGACGGTTCTCGGTTTTGAAATCGTTTTTTGGTCGAATTGGAGAAAAATTTGGGTTGTTGGAAATGTTGTATGAATTGCTTAGAATGTCTTTAAATATTGTTGTGTACGGGTTCGGGTTAGTATTTGAATGTATATAGGGCACGACGTTGGCTTGAATGTAAGTCGTCGAATTGAATTTATGAAAGATTGTTGAATGATGGAAAAAAGAGCTAGTAATGTTGTATTACCTTTCGGATTGATTATTAATGTTGCTAGGTTGGTTGTTGTTGTTGTTGTTGTTGATATGGCCGATTTAAATTCTCGGGGTAGCCTTTACAGGGGGGAAATGCCGCCCAAATTTCGTAGAATTACGATGAATTGGAATTTAATGCCCAAAAAGTCTTTAGCTAATGTTTGTGGTATTTTATGGCTTGTTTATAGATCGTGGGCAGCCCGAATCATGGGTTGGATTTAGCTTGAGTTTGGATCATAGTGGAGAGCGTTTGAGGTATGTGAAGCAACCTTTCTTTTTGGCATGCCTTAGTTAAAGTAGGCTATGATACGAGCCTCGAGGAAACTCTATTCTCGCAATCCGAGCATGTTTATGAACCGCACTTGTTCCTTGGCATTCTTATGTTGACATGACAAAACATTGATCCTTATGTTCTTGGAATTCATAAGTTGTAAAGATTACATGAAAGCTGATTTTTGTTTTAAAGTTTATTCTTTAGCGATTCCAAATTTCAAACGCCCATAACTTTCACAGAAAAGCTCGTATTGCTTTGAGATTTTCGTAGGAGATCGTATGATATGGAATGAGTATGTTTTTCATAGGCGGGCTCAGTTCGGGTCTATACTCATCCGTGGGTCCCGCGACGCTCTTTTATGTGAATTCGATAACTTTTGAAACAAAAAGTAATAATTATTATT
Source organism: Lycium ferocissimum (assembly GCF_029784015.1). Classification (NCBI taxonomy): domain Eukaryota; kingdom Viridiplantae; phylum Streptophyta; class Magnoliopsida; order Solanales; family Solanaceae; genus Lycium; species Lycium ferocissimum. Next base: position 3,086 of record NW_026722540.1, on the reverse strand, counting down.
CCGATTTCGAATATGACTATTTTACTTATCTTTTGGATTTATGATAATGATTTTATGCATATGATTACTCACTACTCCGCTCGTGCCTACTATGATATCGTTCGCCGGTTCCGGCCGTTCGTTGTCGTGCGCATTATGATATACTTCGGTGTTATCTTCGTGTTCATGGTTCACCGAGTTCCTCGCTCGAGGGCCGGGTTCCACTTATATTTGGTGTGATTGTGTATGGTGATATGTCGTGTATGATATGTGACGGAGATTCGAGATTTGAAACTTTCTCGGTGTTATGTCGTGTTATGGCGCCATCGACGGCGCGATCATATTTCGTGCCCTATGCATGATTTATATTTTGAAGTAACACTTTGATATTTTGGAAATGTATTTACTTTCTCGTACCTTATTTCGATTGTGACTCGGATCGGTATACTACATTTTCTCGCTTTGTATCACGCAAGATTACATATTTCGTACGACCCCACTTTCTTCGGGTCGCGTTTCATGCCGCGGGCACGGTACGTTACGCTTGGTGATCCACCCGTTTAGGACACCTCTTCGCATTTGGAGTGCTCCCCTTATTCCATTCAAGAGCTTATATTTTTGGTATATATTTGTTCGTGCATTTGTATATATTTGTTCGGTGGGTACGGCGGGGCCCCCGTCCCCCCCCCTCTCGATTCTCCGTCTGTCGTTTAGAGGTCCGTGGACATATTTGTGGGTTGTGCCTACTTCGTACGTTGTTAACTTGTATATGTTGTGTTTGGGACGATCCCGTTCGCCGCGGCGCCTTGTCGGCCCGCATATGTATATATGTTACTTTCGTTGGCCCCGTGTGGCCTTTGTTGGTATTTTTGCGTGCGGGGTTATTTTGGATAGTCCGTAAAACAAAGGAAACTGCCGAAATTTTTTTTGAAATTATATATATTGAAACACGGCACTTGTTGGCTTCGTTATATACCTGGACGTGTTTGATATTATCTGAGGCAGTGTTTGATATTTGTATATATACGCCATCCGTTTGTGACTCTGTTTGATAGGTGTGTTTGAGTACCTGGGTCGGGCACTAGTCACGGCTCTACGGGTGTGGGTCGTGACGAAGTGGTATCGGAGCGGTTTATCCTTGGAATGTCCCGCGGCAGGCCGTGTCTAGTAGAGTCTTGTTTATCGGTGTGTTGTACCACATCTATAAACAGGGAGGCTACGGGACATTTAGGATGTCATCTTTTCTTCCTCGATCTTAGATCGTGCGATAGAGCTCGAGTCTAGGAGATCACTTCGACACCTTTTCACACGGTAGGTACGGATTGACGACGGAGATGAAGAGGCCGACTTCGATGATGGGGGTCTTTAATAAGGCCCACAAAGTATCCTCGGACACCTCGAGCTGTGGCCTGGGTCGGAGGAGCCCCACTATTCTATCGAGACCGATCCCCGAGGATCCCGCCACGATTCCCCGCAGTGTTTGACTCCCAGTGAGAAGGTGGGGCCTAGCAGGAGGAGCCTTAGTTACTCTATTGAGACAGATCCCTCGGAGGATCCTGCGACGATTCTGTTACGCCTTAGAAAATTTTTCGTACATGTACAATGAGTAGGCGAGAGAAGGTCATAACGTATGCAATGTTGATCGAGCAAGAAAGGATGTAAGTGGCCCTAATTACGAGTTTCAAGGAAATGCGAGGTGAGGAAAGAAAGTTATTAAAGAAATGAGTCGCGTGGTGTATATCGGGCGAAAATTTTGAGCAACCAGTTAACGAGGGCGTAAGGATGCCTTAGAGAAGTGGGAAGATGTCCCTAAGATTGATATTGAAGTGTCAAACAAGTGCCAAGAAGGTTCCATAAGGATCGGACATCAACGAGACAACGAGAACGAAAACGGAACCACTGGGCATTATACGGTCCAACCTACGGACCATATAATTTATCTTGGTCGTAGAATTGGCCGTATAATTGGCCGTAGAGACCATCGATCGGACCAGATCTAATACACATACGGTCCGTATAAATAGTACGGACCGTATGTGGAATCCCGTGATTGGTCTCGCCAGCTTATATTTTTAATATAAGGGACCTTCTTTTTAATTCATTTCATCTTTCATCTCCATGACTCAAGAAGTCTCTAGAATGCTCCAAACACTTCCACCGTAAAAAAATCCAAGGAGAATTGATGAGCAACAACACAATATTCATGCGGCCTAAGTGGATGAAACCCATCTAGAAGTCATCTCTCTCAAGAAATCCCCAAAGGATAGAAGCTAGGGTTTTGTTGTTGGAGGAGTATTCTTACTCAAGGCTTGTTTCACCATCATCTAAGGTATGTTTCATGGCTTTTATATGTTGTTTAGGGTGTTGGAAAGCTATGATGCTTAGATTGTACAAACATGGAAAATGGGTTCTTAAGAAGATGAATAGTGTCACTATTGAATAGTGGTTAGATGGAAATCATGAGTGTTGTTGATATGATGTGATTATGAATATGTTATAAATGATGTGTAGACCATGAAATGAGTGTGAAGTACGCAAAATTATGATGATGGGCCAAAAGCCGTAAATGTGAGTAATTGGAGGAAATTGGTGGATTTTGCTAAATGTATAAGAACGATGAATGTTGGGTTCTATATTGTAATTATTGTTGTGAATGTGGGAGCTGAAATAGAGTAAGGGAAACTGTTACACCTCGCATTTCGCGCGTATTCGGAAAATTGGAAATAATTCGGAATGTTAAGTAATAAGGCCTTAATTGGATTTTTCTTAATGTGCATGTGGTGTTGAAGGAAATATTGTCGCGGAAATATTAAGGAGGGTTAAGGGCAAAATTGGAATTTTGGAAATTTATTTCGGGAACTACAAAACATGGAATATAAGTCGTTGGGCCAAGAATAATGAAAGAAAATTGAGGCCCAACATGCATGGGGGGTGGCCCAGGACCAAGGGAGGCCCAACCCATGGTTTTAAGTGAATTTTTCCACGTGTTTAATTAAATATATAATGGTCTTTATCCCTTAGAATTTTCAAGAAGCAAGGAGAGAAATCAAGCACAAGAAGAGCAAAGAAACATAAGAAAAAAAAAAAAGAGGGAGTTCGGGTTTTTG
>NW_026722539.1:0-18360 GCF_029784015.1 Lycium ferocissimum | reverse complement strand
TATAATTTTGGAGGAAGTGTTGATCTCCCATCGGATGGTTCGAGGTTGGTGAATAAGAGTTATTAGGACCTGACTTGGTCCAATAAACTGTAGATAAGGTCAAGCTCATTCATGAAAGGTTATTAGCAGCTCTGAGCCTCCAGAAATCATATGCAGATAATCGACTGTGAGATCTAGAGTTTCAGGTTTTGACGATTGGGTGTTCTTGAAGGTATCGCCGATGTAGGCGTTATGAGATTCGGTAAGAAGGGTAAGCTTAGCCCTAAATACATCGGACCATACAGGATTGTCCGCAGAGTAGGTCAGGTGGCCTACGAGTTAGATCTACCTTCAGAATTAGAGTCAGTGTATCCGGTCTTTCATGTATCCATGCTTCTAAAGCGTATCGGTGGCCCTTCTCGATTTAAACCAGTAGATGACATTCAGGTCATAGAAGATTTGTCATATAAGGAGGTTCCAGTTGCTATCCTAGATCGTCAGGTTCGTAAGTTGAGGACCAAAGACGTAGCCTCCGTTAAAGTGTTGTGGAGGAATAAGAATCGAGAGGAGATGACTTAGGAGCCAAAGGAGGCAATGAGGAAAAATTATCCTCATTTGTTTCTAGAGCAGTAGATGCGGTTCGAGTGAGCCGGCATAGAATATCAGTGGAGTTGAGAGCTCGGTTTCCTGGTTTGATAGGTGTTGAGACATGTGTTGTATTATATCTTATGGTATAACCCTGTGTGGTGATTGGCATGTTTTCTAGGCTGCGTGAAGCTTCGGGATAGCTAGTATTATAGAGGATATTCTGTCAAAATCTTCGTAAGTTTCAAAGAGAACATTAGAGGATGAATGTTTCTAGGGGAAGGAATATTACACCTTGTACTTTTGTACATTATGTTCAACGTAAGCTCGGAAATCAAGACTATCTTTGAGGTTATAAGTGCTTAACTAAGTTTAACAAGTGTTAAGGAAGTATCATGAGGGTTAGAGGTTATATGAATCAAGGATGTTATAAACTGTATTTCTGGGATAAAACTAGGAGTGCTTTATATGTTAAGGAGGTTGTGTATTAACGTATTTGAATTGTATAATATTCTTCAGTTAAGTTTTGAAGTCAAGAAAGTTGTAAAACAAAAGTCGACAAAACTTATGGAAATTTACGTTCATAAGGTTACTGAAATTTGGATCTAATGTCACTGAGCTTTTCTCCTAATATACTTGGATTTACAGGGCCATCCACCCACCATATCGAAGGTCTATGAGTCTAGTTTCCAACGCTCAATAAGACGTCAGAGTAAATATATTTGCGTTTTTGCGAGACTATGCACACAGCCAGTTTCGCGCGATGGCCGCAAGAGTCGAGCCCTGTAGCGCCCCTAAGGCGGTGGAAAAATTATTAAGTTTTATAAAATGGTAGAACCACTTAGAGACCTCATTTTTCATCCATATCAGTTCCTATACATCTATCTAAAGGTTCTCACATAGTTCAAGAGCTAATCCTAAGGTGCTCAAAGTGAATCAAACACTAGAAACCTTGTGGTGTTCATAGATTTGTTGTTCTTCTTCTTGTGGCTGTTTTGGGAGATTTCTTCATGGTGAAGTAAGCTTGAGTTGGAGTTGTTCTTGCTGATTGAAGTTAAGATTATGACTCTTCTACTTGTTCTTGAGCTTATCTAAGTCATAGCTATCTTGTTGTTACAGAACTTGTAAGATAAAAGGAGTTAAAACCATGTGTGATGTGTTGCAGTTGTTGGACTATTTTGGGATTTTTTGAGCTATATTGTGGCTAGAAAATTATGGAGAACAACTTGGGTTTGTTGTTATTGATCTTATTATTATGCTTATGGAGAAATGAAGGTGTTGGTTGTGGCTATGAGATGAGCTCGTCGCTTAATACGTTATATTCTAGTTTTCCTTTTCGTTGACGAAAGTCCTATTGTCATTTGTTGTAGATTGGAGTATTTTATAACTCAAGTTCGTGGCTGGTTGTGTCGAAGAAACAACAAGAAGTATGCAAAGGCTATCCCTTCTTTCATTGACATGAATCCATAATAAAAGAGTCAAACAAATTGTATAAGAGAAGCGTATATCGTAGAGTTCTTATATCTATAAGTGATTCACTTTCCGCATATCCTATCTTGTCTTGTTGTGAGAGTTCCGATCCACTCCATGCTTACTCCATATCGATAGAGAGATAGTGGATCATATGCATCTTCATTATATACATGATATACAACATCATATACATATATTTTCTGTTGCCTGGCCACTTGGTCAGTGAGTGATATTATTGCCTGGCCTTACGGTCAATGAGAGATACTATTGCTTGGCCTTACGATCAGTGAGAGATACTATTGCCTGGACTTATGGTCAGTGAGAGTTTATATTTTCCTAGCCTTACGGTTAGTGAGAGTTTATTGGTTCTTGGCCACTTGGTCAGTGAAAGATGCACTGAACCCTATATGTGGCCGGCTAGCTATGATATTACTATATTACATTGTGTTGAGTTGGAACAACTGATTATATCTCATAGCATTCTTTGGCTTTCAGATTACTATGTATTTCAGTTCAGTTTTAGCTTTCAGTTATTCTACTGCCGTACATACTCGGTACATTATTTCGTACTAACGTCCCTTTTGCCGGGGGCGCTTTATTTCATGCCTACAGGTTCTGATAGACAGCCAGATAGGGATAGCCAGATAGACCTTCCCAGTAGACAGAGCCAGACATCAGCTTGATTGGTAAGCTCCACTCCTCCGGAGTTACCAGGTCTAGAATTTGGAGTCCATTTTGTATATACAAACTTGAGGGGTAGATGTTACACCTCGAAAAATCTTCCGTTGATGCATAGTGAATAGAATAACGAAGGGAATGAAGTATACGATTCTTTGATAGGTAAGAAATAACATTTGATGATCCTAATTGAGATTTCAAAGACATTCGAGGTAAGAGAAGAAAGTTGGCCAAGAAAGGTAAGGTATACGTTATGTATCGGAAGAGATTTATGAGTAACAAGTTAATGGTGACTTAAAAATGTCTTGGAGAATAGTTATAATGTCCCTTAGGTTGTTAGTGAGGTGTTAAACAAGTGTTAAGAAGGTTCATAAGGATTGGAGATCAAACGAACGATGAAAATCGTTTCAAGGAAATGGTACGACCGACTTATACGGTCCGTATCACATTATACGGTCTGTATAACACCCAGCAGAAATGTTGTTTCTCTAATGGTGAAGCACGGTCACTTATACGGACCGTATAATGTTGGATGGACCGTATAAGTGCCCGTGGAAGTCCCGACAGGCTGAATTAAGTCCAAGTATAAAGTGATGTTCCCACTTCATTATTTTCATTCGTTATTTTCATTTCCCATTCTTCTCCATCTCTCTCAAGGTTTCTAGAGTGTTCTACATATTTCATCAACACTAAATCAAAACTAATCAAAGATCAAGTTCATCAAACCAAGAGAGCCATGTGCAAGAAACTCATTAAGGTTCACCTAAGGCAAGAAATCTCATTGGAAGTGAACTAGGGTTTTGGCTCAAGTGAAGTATTTCCACTCAAGGCTCATTCCCACATTATCTATGGTAAGTTTTATGATCATTCCATGTTTTTTAAAGTATTGGGAGGTTGAAAGACTTCGATTATGAAAAGAGATAGAAAATGGGTTACAAAGATGAGAGTAATGAGATTTTGTGTAGTTGTTTGAAATGAGTCATGATTTTTGATATGTTGTGATTATAAGTAAGTTATAAATGACATTAAGGACATGGGATAAGCATTATATATGAGAAAACGTACTAGTGTGCTATGACCATGATTATAGACGAATTGAAGTGAAATTGTGAAATGTGGATAATGTAGGTGTATGAAGATTGTTGCTTATGATGTTGTGAAGGTAATTATAGATGTTTGAGAGTTGATATGTAATATGGGGAAAGTTGTATCAACAAAGGAAATGCAGCCCAATTTTCTCTAGCTTTGATTGAGCATGTTCATGTAATCGATTATATCACGACCCAACCGAAGTAACATCGACGGCAGTGTCTAACTGACACCCATAAGTACCTACCTGACGGATCTGGCATACCAAACAGCTAATTCCGTTAGACATATGCAAATTCATACAGATATAAACTACATCGCACGAAAATATGTATACATAGACATACTTATATCTACACATAAGCCGTTGAGGCTATCATAGCAGACAGAGTCACAGACGCGTACATATATATCTGAACAGTAGCAACCCACAACCCACATTCATGTCTACGAGGGCCTCAATATACGAGAACGGGGAATCGAAGACGGACAGGGGCCCCGCCGTACCCAAATGACCATATGTACAAAACGGCAAATAACATAAGATATATACAAAAAATATCGACTCCGGATCAAAAGGGGAGCGCTCTCTCAACAACGAGCAATCGTACCCTAAGCTGGTGGCGTATCTCGAGATGCGTCCGTACCTGCGGGCATGTAGCGCAGCCCCCGAAGAACAGGGGGTCAGTACGAAAGTGTACCGAGTATGTAAAGCGAAAAATATAACATACGTAATCATAATCAGAGTCAAATATGTAAAATCATAACAGACAGAATCGGATCCATAGCGGGGTCAGACTTACAGAGTGTACAGACAGAATCATAATATGTCAGATTTGGGGAGTGTAGCTGACGAAGTTTCAAAATGGACCTGAGGTACAAAATGTGACTGACGGAAGCACAACGCAGATCAGATGCACAGGGTGTGATTATAAATCGTAACAGAGTCCGAGATACGAGGGTGTACGGATGGACTCTCGAAACGGAACCTAACTCGGAGGTATGACGGACGGAATCCGAGTCCGAATCGGACGTGCGAGAAATGTGACGGACGGATCCTTATCCAAATCGAGTCTCGGATCATGCATGCGAGTCATAAGCATATACGGACATACATATCACATATCAGATCCCGGCCCTTTAATAAGGGACGCGGTAACAGAACCCGGCCCTCTTAGTACGGGACGCGGTGGACATACAGATCGAATCAAATGTCATCCTGGCCGCCATCCCCATAATATCACATAATCAAATCATAATCAGATATAAACAGATCCCGGCCCGCACATCCGAGGGACGCGGTGAACAATGCAGTGAAGTGCACAAATCACAGAACCTGGCCCGGGCGCAGTGAAGGAAGCATTGAGGCATCCACGAACAGATCAATGAGAAACCATATGCATACAGACCGACATACAGACTTAATGAAACTGAAATAGTTCAGAAGATAAGTCAAATCAGAATTATCGGATCATAGTCATAATAGATACGCATACGTGTCATTTGGGGTGGCACGACAGATTATTTCAGAACAGAATATCCAGAACCATTCTAGATGTCATACTATATTATGAAACTCATAGAGACGGTCATAACAATCATCATATGATAGCCGAACAATAGCCAAGAACTAACTAAGAAGATCGGACAAAACGGAGTCAATTTATGCCTTACAAGAACTATCGGGGTTTTGTGGGCCCACTTCGGACCCAACTATAGTGGCGTACGTAAATTACGAATAATAAACCTTAAGGAGTCGTCCATAATCATCTTAGGGTGTTCCGACTCCATTTATGGAAATTATACACACATAGGCAATTTTGCCGACAAAAGGTAAAGGAATGTTTCAATCTTACTGAATGATTTTGAGCTATTTTCTATCTCGGAGTGTGAGAAGCAGAAGTGCGATTGAGGCTCACTTTCAAGCCTATTACACTCAAAACATGCCAAAGAAGGAAAGGCCAGACTTTACATACCTTGGTTATGCTTTACGCTCGTCCAATTTCGATTCCCGTTTTGTCAAAAATCTACAAATGGTCATTGTTACCAAATGTGAGTTTTGAAGCTTTAGGCATTCATTTGAACTAATGCTCGTCTAACAAAATTTAAAGACCTCCTCTATAAATGCAACACCGAGGATTTAACTCGGCTCAAATGTCAACAACAACCATACCAACAACATTATTTATCGACTAGAATCGCTTACTAACATAAAGATTCTTCTTTCCACATAAAGCGACAACTTCCAACTAACTTCACATTTTCAAACCAATATCAATGTTTTCATACTCATTTACTCATCAAGATCATTCCATATCATTTGGAGACATTACATATAATTTTACATACTATTCGCAAAATGTACAAACTTTCCACCGAAACCATAACTCATCCGAAATTTCCATTCTTCGTCAAACATATTCACAACACATTATCATCTCTCCAATTCATTAACAACAATCACAACTAGCACTTAAACAATACATTTCCATAATTACATAACATCTATGCTAGCATACATACTTTCTCATAATAACATATATGAAATTCTAATGCCGACTTAAATCGTTAAACCTTTATTTACATTATAACGATCACAACAACACAACTAACATGTTAAACGAAATAAATCCATCATTATTCCCCTACCACATACCACACGGCCATAGGCCAAATTCCAACTTCACCAAAGTTTTATCCATCTTTCACTTCCAATACAAATTCCACAATCACCACAACTAAAATACAACATAAAATGCAACACACCTTCCATGCACAACCATGCACATACACGGCCATATATATATATACACACACACACTTCCTCCACCACAACTTCCATATTTCTATATTTTCATTCAATTCCATATACCACAACATATATATAACCTTCATAACATAATAAAAACATGAAATTCTCACCTTTTCCAATAAATTCTTCTTGCCAAAGGAAACACTTTCTTCCGAAGATAACTATGCCACTTTGAAGAGCACCTTGAATTAGTAAGAATATACAAGAAAATTTCAATTTTTGAACCAAGATTTTGAAGGGCTGAATTTTTTTTTCTCTTCTCCTCTCTCTCTCCCTTTTTTCTCTCTCTTGTTTTCTCCCTTTTGTTTTGTTGTAATTTGTTCTTGAAAATTCTTGAGAACTTCATCCTTTATATAATTAATTCACATGATTAATTATGTGGGTTGGGCCAAGCCATGGCATGGCCGGCACCCTCTCTCTTTGGGCCTTAATTTTCATTTTTTTTTTTGAGCCCAATGGTTTGGCTACTTTGTTTTGTAATTCATGAAACAAATTTCCAAAATTTCAATTTGCCCTTAACCTTCCTCAACATTTCCGCATCCATACTTCCATAACCGGCATACACACATATTAAGAAAATCCAAACATGACCTTATTCCTTACAAATCAAGGTTGTTTCCAAATTTTTCGAATATGCTAAGACACGGGGTATAACATCCTCCCCCTTTAAAACATTCGTCCTCGAATGTTAAATCAATCTTATAGGTTTTACAAACACTTCGGGGGGGGGGGGGGGTCTTCCGCCAATTACATACTCACACTTGATCAATAAACTTGTAAAGGCCTTCATTTTCCAAGTCCTTCTATCATTTTCCGATATTGCGTATTGGGGCTGTTCGAAATCCTAATTAGTCTAGCGGTCCATACGATTTTGAATCGGATATAGGGTGAACAGAATCTTTGTCAGAACCAGAAGATCAGAAGTATGTCAGACGGAGTCATAGTCAAGATCAGAAGTACAGAAGTGTAACAGACAGGATCGTAATCATACGTTATGCCGTACGTATTCATGATCGAGCCGGACATACGAAGCATATCGGACAAACCCATATTCGAGTCGGTGCCTTTGACTATATCGGATAAATCCATAGTCGAATCGGACGCATAGAAGTATGTCGACAAATCTATAATCGAGTCGGACGTATAGAGATTTATCGGACGATTCGAAATCGAGTCAAACGTATCGAGGTATATCGGACGGAATTGTGATCGGGTCGGACGTACGAGGCATATTAAACGAAACGTGATCGGATTCGAAGCACGGAGGTATAGTAGACGAGCTTCCACCGAAAGCGAGGGGCGCGATATATGGCGTACAGAATCGCGATCAGAGTCAAACTACCTTTACTATACTTCAGAGACTTACGAAAATTTCCTTGTCACGTTAAGATTCTTTGCCATTCTACTTACAAACACTTCCAATCTCTGTTCAAATTTACTTTGATTCCCAGGCGATATTACGCCTTCTTCTTTGCACTCACTTCGTCCGCTTCAGTCTGCGCGATTCCTGTAGGGTGCTAACTACTTCATGTACTTCCTTTTCTTTAGGTTACCCCAAATTTCCAATTATTTCTCATACCTACAATTGTGAAATTTTTCTTGACGTACTTCCCAGGGGGTCACCCATCCCAGAATTGCTCTGGTCTTAGCACGCTTAACTTCGAAACTTTTATGCATTCTGATGCGCTATTGCTAATATAACTGCGTCAATTGCCCCACACAATCTTTGCCACGTAATTTAGGGCAAGTCGGAGCCTTAATAAATTTTTCAAAAATTTTCATAGCGGGTCCCACCCCGGTCCAAACCACACAATTACCATATTGCCCTTCTGATTCCTCAATATCTACTTACACTTGTACTCATAATTATCTTCCATCCGGGGTTTCTAGATTTATACCTGTGGCGGGGACATCTCAGTCGCCCTTACTGTCACCGAATAATATTCTACAGAAATCATACACACATAGGAAATTCTAACAAACTTATATACTTATAAATGATCAATCTCGGGTCTAACCTGGGGAGCTGCCGTGAGAAGTATGTCCATCATCATCCTCATCTGTCTGCTCCCACCTATCTGGCCCCATTACCCGCATCCGAATCGGAGGAGTATAGATAATCGGACAATTCCCGGCTCACAGGAGAAATCCATAGCACTCTCCGAGGTGGCCGGGCTAACATCGTGCTCCATCACAGGAGCAACTGGCATATCTCCAGAATTCTCCTCCTCCGTTGTCCCAGAAGAGTGCTCCGATGGGTAGTGCGTGTCATAACTATTCTCCTCCGCGGAGGTAAGAAACTACGGAGGAGTCACCGCCGATCCTCCGAGAGATCCGTTTCATGACCACCCTCCGCGGAATCCTCTGCTCCCGGAGTCAGAAACTCTGGAGGAATTGTAGCTGGGTCCTCCGACGGATCGGTATCATAACTGTCCTCCGTGGGATCCTCCGAAGGATCGGTCTCACCGAATAGCCGGGGCATATGTCTACTCGGCCCGGTGACATCCTAGGGGCCTTCTTAGCACCCCCATCCCCCTTCGTCGATCTATAATCGTCCTCTTCATCTTCGTCAATCTACAATCACCAATTCGTTGGAGAGGGTCCAACAATTTCCCGATCTAAGATTCCAAGAACGGGTAACATAACTTCCCAGTTGTCTCTTTTGGAGACCTCGGCCGTAGACACAACCATATCGTTAGGAGGAGCCATCCTAACAATACGGCTCTATCGCACGATCTAAGATTCCAAGAAAGGGTAACATAACATCTATGCAGATGTCATACGTAGCCTCACGAAAATATGTATATCATAGATGTGGTGCACGACACACCGATAAACGGGACTGCATATATATACGGCTTTGCGGACATTCCGATGTCTACGACCGAGTATGTAAAGCGAAATATAACATACATAATCATAAGATATATCGAAAAATCAAATATGTAAAATCATAAAGAAATAAACGGGGCGTATCGGATCCGTAGCGGGGTCGGACTTACGAGGTGTACGTATGTACGGAATATAACATAATATGTCGAGTTTGTAAAATCATAACGGGAATGTGGCGGACGGAGTTTCATAATATGTCCGAGGTACGAATGGACACCGGGTACAAAATGACGGAAGCACAATGCGAATCGGAGGCACGGTGTGATCATAAATCGTAACGAGTCCGAGAGTACGAGAGGGTGACGGACGGACTCTCGGACAGGATCGGAACTCGAAGTATGACGAGAGAACCGAGTCCGAAACGGACGTGCGAAATGTGACGGACGGATCCTTATCCAAATCGTAGTCTCGAATCATGCATGCGAGTCATAAGCATATACGGACATACATATCATAAATCGGATCCCGGCCCTTTCTAAGGGACGCGGTAACGAACCCGACCCTCTTAGTACGGGACGCGGTGGACGGACGAGATCGGATCAAATGCCATCCCGGCCGCCATCCCCATAATATCACATAATCAAATCATAATCGGATATAAACGGATCCCGACCCGCACATCCGAGGGACGCGGTGAACAATGCGATGAAGTGCACGAATCACGGAACACTGCCCGGGCACGATGAAGGAAGCATTGAGGCATCCACGAACGTTAATGAGAAACTATATGCATAAAGACCGACATACGAGGCTTAATGAAGCCGAAATAGTTCCCCGAAGATAGGTCAAATCGAGAATTTTGGACGATAGTCATAATAGATACGCATACGTGTCATTTGGGATGGCACGACGTTATTTCGGAGCGAGAATATCCAGAAATTCTAGATGTTATACTTATACTATTTTATGAAACTCATAGAGACAGTCATAACAATTATCATATGATAGCAAAACGATAGCCAAGAACTAACTAAGAAGATCGGGCAAAACGGAGTCAATTTATGCCTTACAAGGACCATCGGGGTTTTGTGGGCCCACCTCGGACCCAATCATAGTGGCGTACGTAAATTATGAATAATAAACCTTAAGGAGTCGTCCATAATCATCTTAGGGTGTTCCGACTCCATTTATGGAAATTATACACATATAGGCAATTTTGCCGACAAAAGGTAAAGGAATGTTTCAACCTTACGAATGGTTTTGAGCTATTTTCAATCTCGGAGTGTGAGAAGCAGAAGTGCGATCGAGGCTCGCTTTCAAGCCTATTACACTCAGAACATGCCAAAGAATGAAGGGCAAAGCTTTACATACCTTGGTTATGCTTTACGCTCGTCCAATTTCGATTCCCGATTCGTCAAAAATCTACAAATGGTCATTGTTACCAAATGTGAGTTTTAAGCTTTAGGCATTCATTTGAACTAATGCTCGTCTAACAAAATTCCGGCAGCACCTCCCCTATAAATGCAACACCCCGAGGATTTAACTCGGCTCAAATGTCAACAACAACCATACCAACAACCTTACTTATCGATTAGAATCGCTTACTAACATAAAGAGTCTTCTTTCCACATAAGCGACAACTTCCAAACTAACTTCACATTTTCAGACCAATATCAATGTTTTCATACTCATTTACTCATCAAGATCATTCCATATCATTTGGAGACTTTACATATAATTTTACATACTATTCGCAAAATATACAAACTTTCCACCGAAACCATAACTCATCCGAAATTTCCATTCTTCGTCAAACATATTCACAACACATTATCATCTCTCCAATTCATTAACAACAATCACAACTAGCACTTAAACAATACATTTCCATAATTACATAACATCTATGTTAGCATACATACTTTCTCATAATAACATATATGAAATTCTAATGCCGACTTAAATCGTTAAACCTTTATTTACATTATAACGATCACAACAACACAACTAACATGTAAATTGGAATTTTGGAAATTTGTTTCATGAATTTCACAAAGTAGCCAAAAATTGGGCTAAAAAAAAATGAAAATTAAGGCCCAAGAGAGAGGGGTGGCCGGCCATATGGCCTTGGCCCAACCCACATAATTAATCATGTGAATTAATTATATAAGTGGGATAGCTCTCTAGAATTTTCAAGAAATTACAACAAAACAAAAGGGAGAAAACAAGAAGAGAGAAAACGGCCAAGGGAGAAAGAGAGGAGAAGAGAAAAAAAAAATTCTAGCCCTTCAACCTTGGTTCAAAAATTGAAATTTTCTTATATTCTTACTAAGCTCAAGGTGCTCTTCAAAGTGGCATAGTTATCTTGGCAAGAAAGTGTTTCCTTTGGCAAGAAGAATTTATTGGAAAAGGTAAGAATTTCATGTTTTTATTATGTTATAGAAGGTTATATATATGTTATGGTATGTGGAATTGAATGAAAAGCATGGAATTGTGAGTTGTGGTGTGTGAGCCGTGTGTGTGTGTATATATATATATGGCCGTGTATGTGCATGGTTGTGCATGGAAGGTGTGTTGAATTTTATGTTGTATTTTAGTTGTGGTGATTGTGGAATTTGTATTGGAAGTGAAAGATGGATAAAACTTTGGTGAAGTTGGAATTTGTCCTATGGCCGTGTGGTATGTGGTAGGGGAAATAATGATGGATTTATTTCGTTTAACATGTTAGTTGTGTTGCTGTGATCGTTATAATGTAAATAAAGGTTTAACGATTTAAGTCGGCATTAGAATTTCATATATGTTATTATGAGAGAGTATGTATGCTAACATAGATGTTATGTAATTATGGAAATGTATTGTTTAAGTGCTAGTTGTGATTGTTGTTAATGAATTGGAGAGATAATGTGTTGTGAATATGTTTGACGAAGGAATGGAAATTTCGGATGAGTTATGGTTTCGTGGAAAGTTTGTATATTTTGCGAATAGTATGTAAAATTATATGTAAAGTCTCCAAATGATATGGAATGATCTTGATGAGTAAATGAGTATGAAAACATTGATATTGGTTTGAAAATGTGAAGTTAGTTTGGAAGTTGTCGCTTATGTGGAAAAAGAAGACTCTTTATGTTAGTAAGCGATTCTAATCGATAAGTAAGGTTGTTGGTATGGTTGTTGTTGACATTTGAGCCGAGTTAAATCCTCGGGTGTTGCATTGTATAGGAGGAGTGCTTGCCCGGAATTTTGTTAGACGAGCATTAGTTCAAATGAATGCCTAAAGCTTAAAACTCACATTTGGTAACAATGATCATTTGTAGATTTTTGACGAATCGGGAATCGAAATTGGACGAGCGTAAAGCATAACCAAGGTATGTAAAGCTTTGCCCTTCATTCTTTGGCATGTTCTGAGTGTAACAGGCTTGAAAGCGAGCCTCGATCGCACTTCTGCTTCTCACACTCTGAGATTGAAAATAGCTCAAAACCATTCAGTAAGGTTGAAATGTTCCTTTACCTTTTGTCGGAGAAAATTGCCTATGTGTGTATAATTTCCATAAATGGAGTCGGAACACCCTAAGATGATTATGGACGACTCCTTAAGGTTTATTATTCATAATTTACGTACGCCACTATGATTGGGTCCGAGGTGGGCCCACAAAACCCCGATGGTCCTTGTAAGGCATAAATTGACTTTTTGCCCGATCTTCTTAGTTAGTTCTTGGCTATCGTTTTGCTATCATATGATAATTGTTATGATCGTCTCTATGAGTTTCATAAAATAGTATGATATCGAAACGGTTGGATATTATTCGAAATAATCGGCCGTGCCATCCCAAATGACACGTATGCGTATCTATTATGACTCCGTCCGAAAATTCTGATTTGACCTATCTTCGGGATCGTTTTCGGTTTCATTAAGCACCGTATGTCGGTACGTATGCATATGGTTTCTCATTAATACGTTCGTGGATGCCTCAATGCTTCCTTCAACGCGCCCCGAGCCGGGTTCGTGATTCGTGCACTTCCGCATTGTTCACCGCGTCCCTCGATGTGCGGTAGGGATCCGTTTATATCGATTATGATTTGATTATGTGATATTATGGGGATGGCGGCCGAGGATGGCATTTGATCCGATCTGTCTCGTCCACCGCGTCCGTACTAAGAGGGCCGGGTGCAGTACGCGTCCTTATGAAAGGGCCGGGATACGATTTATGATATGTATGTACGTATATGCTTATGACTGCGCACGTGATCCGAGACTACGATTTGCATAAGGATACGTCCGTCATATTTACGCACGTCCGTTTCGGACTACGATTCCGTCCGTCATACTTCGAGTTCGATCTTTTGTCGAGTACCGTCCGTCACACCTCTCGTACTTCGGACTCGTTTATGATTCATGATCACACTCGGCCTCTCGATTCGCATCGTGCTTCCCGTCATTACTCGTACCTGGGTCCGTATTGAAACTCCGTCCGCTACATTCCCTAAATCGACATATTATGATTACGTACGTACACTCGTAAGTCCGACCCCGCTACGGATCCGATCTACGTGCGTTATGATTTTACATATTTGACTCGATTACTGATTATGTATGTTATATTTCCGCTTTACATACTCGGTACACCTTTGTACCGACCCCCGTTCTCTCGGGGTCGCGTTACATGCCCGTAGGCCGACGCGCCGCGTGATACGTCGCCGGGGACATCGGTTCTGTCGTCGGCAAGCTCCTTTTTGATCCGAGCCGATACTTTTGGTATATATCTTCCGTCGTTTGTCCGTTTTGTACATATGGTTATTTGGGTACGGCGGGGCCCCCGTCCCGTCTTTTGATTTTGTTCGTATGTTAGAGGACCGTAGACATGTTTGTGGGTTGTGGGTTGTCACCGTTCGGCAGTATGTCCAAGTTTGCGATTTGAGAAATTTTGCTTCGAATAGCCCTAACGGCGGCGTGCAAATCTATGTAAATGTATATTATATGCGACGTATGCTATATACCGTATGGATACGTATGTATGTCTAAGCGATTAAGCTATTTAGTACGCAGTCTGTCGGGGTACGTATGGGTGTACAAATAGGACACCGATTTGTGGCCCCACGGGGTTTTGGGTCGTGACAAAAGTGGTATCGAGCGGTTTGTCCTCGGAATGTACGATAGCCGTGTCCTAGTAGAGTCCTGTTTATCGGTGTGTCGTGCACCACATCTATAGACGAGGCTACGGACGCCTAGGATGTTATGTTACCCTTTCTTGGAATCTTAGATCGTGCGATAGAAACGTATTGTTAGGATGGCTCCTTCTAACGAATTGTCAGTCTACTGACGGGCTCCAAAAGAGCAACGGCGTCGATATTTTGGGAAATTGTTTCGACCCTCTCACTGCGGTGATTGTAGATTGATAAAGAATGAAGAGGGACAGGCTCTCGACGATGGGGATGAGGGCGCTAGGAAGGCCCTGGGGATGTCCCCAGGGGCCGAGGTGACGAGCCCCGGCTACTCGGTTGAGACGGATCCTTCGGAGGATCCCACGGAGGACGAGTTATGACCACCGATCCGTCGGAGGACCCGGCTACAATTCCTCCGAGTTTCGACTCACCGGGAGCGAGAGGATTCCGCGGAGGGTGGCTATGATACGGATCTCTCGGAGGATCCCGGCGGTGACTTTCCTCCGAGTTTTACCTCCATGGAGGAGGATAGTTATGACAGGATAGACCCATTCGGAGCACTCTTGCAGGACAACGGAGGAGAAGAATCTACGGAGATATGCCGGTTGCTCTGTGATGGAGCACGATGTTAGCCGGCCACCTCGGAGAGTGCTATGGATTTCTCTGTTCTTTGCCGGGTCACGCGGCCGGGAATTATACGATTATCCATACTCCTCCCGTCGAGATGCGGGTAATAGCGGGGGTCGGATAGGTGGGGAGCGGACGGATGAGGATGATGACGGACATACTTCTCACGGCGGCTCCCCGTGTTAGGACCCGAGATTGATCATTTATAAGTATATGAGTTTGTTAGAATTTCCTATGTGTGTATGATTTACGTAGAATATTATTCGGTGACGATGGGGCGGGCGAGATGTCCCCATAGGTATAAATCTAGAAACCCCCGGATGGAAGATAATTATGAGTACAAGTGTAAGTAGATATCGAGGAATCGGAAGGGCAATATGGTAATTGTGTGGTTTGGACCGGGACGGGACCCGCTATGAAAATTTTTGAAAAAAAATTTATTAAGGCCCGACTTGCCCTAAATTACGTGGCAAAGATTGTGTGGGGCAATTGGCGTAGTTATATTAGCAATAGCGCATCGAATGTATAAAAGTTTCGAAGTTAAGCGTGCTAAGACCCGATACCGATGCAGGATGGGTGATCCCCTGGGAAGTACGTCAAGAAAAATTTCACAATTGTAGGTATGAGAAATAATTGGAAATTTGGGGTAACCTGAAGAAAAGGAAGTACATGAAGTAGTTAGCAACCCTACAGGAATCGCGCAGGCTGAAGCGGACGAAGTGAGTGCAAAGAAGAAGGCATAATATTGCCTGGGAATCAAAGTAAATTTGAACAGAGATTGGAAGTGTTTGTTAGTAGAATGGCAAAAGATATCTTAACGTGACAAGGAAATTTCCGTAAGTCTCTTCAAGCATAGTAAAGGTAGTTTGACTCGATCGCGACTACGGTACGCCATATCTCCCGCCCCCCGCTTTGCGAAGCTCGTCTTCACTATACCTACGTGCTTCCGAATCGATCACGTTTAAATCTAATATACCTCGTACGTCGACCGATCACAATTACGTCCGATATACCTCGGTACGTCGACTCGATTTCGAATACCGTTCGGTAAATCTCTATACGTACGACTCCGATCACGGCATTCGTTCGATATACCTCATGCGTTCGATTACGACTACGGATTTATCCTCGATATAGTCCGGACACCTCGACTGCGAATATGGGTTTGTCCGATATATTCGTATGTCCGGCCGATCATGAATCCGTTCGGCATAACGTATGATTACGATCTGTCATTACACTTCTCGTACTTCTTGATCTTGACTATGACTCCGTCCGACATACTTCTCCGATCTTCTCGGTTCGACAAAGATTCGTTCAATTCTATATCCGATTCAAAATCGTACGGACCGCTAGACTAAATTAGGATTTCGAACAGCCCCCAATACCGCAATATCGGAAAATGATAGAAGGACTTGGAAAGTGAAGGCTGCTAATTACTTCGATCGAGTGTGAGTATGTAATTGCGTGAAGACCCCCCCCCCCCGAAGTGTTTGTAAAACCTATAAGATTGATTTAACATTCGAGGACGAATGTTTTAAAGGGGAAGGATGTTATACCCCCGTGTCTTAGCATATTCGAAAAATTTGGAAATAACCTCGGTTTGTAAGGAATAAGGTCAAAAGTTGGATTTCTCTTAATATGCATATGCGGTTATGGAAGTATGGATGCGGAAATGTTGAGGAAGACTAAGGGCAAAATTGGAATTTTGGAAATTTGTTTCATGAATTTCACAAAGTAGCCAAAACTAAAATACAACATAAAATTCAACACACCTTCCATGCACAACCATGCACATACACACTACCATATATATATATACACACACACACGGCTACACACCACAACTCCCAATTCCATGCTTTTCATTCAATTCCACATACCATAACATATATATAACCTTCTATAACATAATAAAAACATGAAATTCTCACCTTTTCCAATAAATTCTTCTTGCCAAAGGAAACACTTTCTTCCCAAGATAACTATGCCACTTTGAAGAGCACCTTGACCTTAGTAAGAATATAAGAAAATTTCAATTTTTGAACCAAGGTTGAAGGGCTAGAATTTTTTTTTTCTTCTCCTCTCTTTCTCCCTTGTGTTTTCTCTCTTGTTTTCCCTTTTGTTTTGTTGTAATTTCTTGAAAATTCTAGAGAGCTATCCCACTTATATAATTAATTCACATGATTAATTATGTGGGTTGGGCCAATCCATATGGCCGGCCACTCTCTCTTGGGCCTTAATTTTCATTTTTTTTAGCCTAATTTTTGGCTACTTTGTGAAATTCATGAAACAAATTTCCAAAATTCCAATTTTGCCCTTAGTCTTCCTCAACATTTCCGCATCCATACTTCCATAACCGGCATACGCATATTAAGAGAAATCCAACCTGACCTTATTCCTTACAAACCGAGGTTATTTCCAAATTTTTCGAATATGCTAAGACACGGGGTATAACATTTTCCTTCCACTCGAACTTCATTACCCTGTCCGATTAATGCCTTCCAATATGTCACAACGTTGATTGCGGGATTCAATATAGTCATGTATGGGATATCATATACATACGTATACATAATTTCTACCATCTTGCTTACAAAATATTCCCAAACGCTATTCAATTTACCCTGATTTTTAAAGCTGTAATGCGCCTTCTTTCTTTTCACTGGTTCAGTCTGCCTCGTCCTAGGTGACTTGTTAAGGTTTCTGCTCACTCCGCATACTCTAACTCCCCTTAGGCTACTCTAGCTTCTCATTTGCTTCCTCTGTCTAAATTTATAAGACTTTCAGAACACTTCCCAGGGGGTCACCCATCCTGAAATTTCTCTCACTCCAGCACGCTTAACTTTAGGACTCTGATGAAATACGATGCTCTATTGCTAATCTGATAGCATTCACCTTACCGCATGACCTTCAGCACATAATCTGGAGTACATTGAAGTCTTAACAGATTTCAAAATGTTCTCATAACACATCTTCCTCCGAATTAGAAAGGGTCTCTTACTCCAATCAATAATTATTTAATACTCGTAGTCATTCCAAATTCTCAGTTGGGTAGCACTTATTTTCCAACGATACGTGTCTAAGGTTCTCGAACTAGCACCTTTGGTAAAATTGATTGCACC
>NW_026722538.1:0-74695 GCF_029784015.1 Lycium ferocissimum | reverse complement strand
TATCATTACGAAACATGTCACATAACGTCTCAGGGATCATAAACATGTATCAAGCCAATCCGAACCCGCCTATGAAAGTTACGGGCATTATTCATTATAGAATCCTCTGCGAACATATCATAACAATCCGAGACCATATATGAAAGTTAGGGACATTATACGTTATAGAACACTTTAGGAATAAAAACTCTTTATGCAACATTCATTATCCAGACATACAGAAGACTCGAGGGCAATAGCTCGCCTACATTAAGAGTGTGAATATCAAGAAGTGAATAAGAATCGTAGACATGCTCGGATCTTAAGAGTAGAGTTACCCCAAGGCTCGGATCGTATCATACTTACATCTAAGACATGCCAAAAGAAAGAGAGGGTGAGCTTTACATACCTGTTCCACCTCTTATTAGCTACGCTTATTCGTCCAAGCTCGTAAGCCTATACTTAAAAGGATTCACACTAACGTTAGACTCTTTATTGCACACTTGTTCCAAATTTCAAATCAAACTACCTCTATATTCTCGCCGAAAATCGGGCAGATCTCCGTTTATATGCCTAGCCCAAAATTACAATTCAGCAACCAATCAACAACAACAATAATACCAACATCAACAACACTATTATTCATACCAACATATTCCATAAACGTCCCACACGACGTTTTTCAACATACAACAACGATATGCACTTTCTTCCATCCCAATCAGGGAGTATAATCTCATCAATATACCAACCATGTTAGATACCATTTTTATATGCGTAAATCAGTCCATCCACACGGCCACAACACATCCAAAAAATGTTACCATAACACAACAACTACAATACAACACTCTATGACTTTTTCTCCATGACTAGTTTCATTTTTAAGGCTTGCTAGACCTTCAAATAAACTCAACATAAAAGATGGGATAAATAACATACCTTATTCTTGAAAAACTCAGCCACATCAACCTTTTCCAATACCAAGCTTAAGTAGAAGCAAGAACAATCGCCTTTCACGACTAGTTTGGCGTAATCTTTAATCAAATTCTTGATTTATCGGACTATAATATTTGGGAGATGTTTTGAGAGACTTCTAGGACTCTTTGGAATGTTAATATGCTGAAAAAAACGGGCTGATGGGGTATTTATAGCCCCTCTAGGTCGGTTCCACCGACTTATTCATGTGGGGCCCGCGGAACCATTTGGCAGCTTGGGGTCCTGCTCTTAAAATGGCCATAACTATTGATTCCGATATCGTGTGAGGGCCCATTACCTATGGTTGGAAATCTCTTTCAATTATCTACAACTTTTATTCTTGGTATTTTTCCAAATTCCAAACTTATAATGCCGTTTTTGCCCCTCCAAGTCAGATCACCCGAAAACGTTTCCTTAAATCGTCCTTTTGGAGGGCTTATGTCCATATTTGGCTTATGGGTCCTTCTTAGGACTTGCTCAACTTTACATGTACTACTTGTATCACTTTTAATATATCCTTTACAAAATCCCGACATGTGGGCCCCACCTTAACTCATGGTTTCGAGGGCTATCATCGAGTGATCATGTTAACCGATTTACCCCATACAATCTCCAAATGTCATATAATCTTCATCCATAATCCTTGTGTAACTCTGCTCTCCCCTGAGCTCATACTAAGCCGTCCACAGTCTTGATAACGCGAAATTTTCCAAGGTGTAACAGCCATGACATGCAGGGGACCCATGGTGTCCATGTACCACTCGCTTCGGAACTGACCCCGGATCATGAGCCCATAACTAGGCCACATCCTCACCCCTGTCAAATGTGCCTTTTATATTTATATTATCTTTCTCATCACAATGTATTTTAGTTCCACAATCAATTAAGGAATGTGAACAATCAATAAATCAATATCTGGGAACATAAGTCACTATGTCACAAGTCATATCAAGACTCAAGAATCAATTCATCAAAGCATGAGCAAGGGATTACTCCAAGTCAACAAGAAGAGTATTCATTAACTCCTTCTTTATCATATCGTAATAGTTAATCACATAATCAATCAACCAATATCAAATAAAGGAATTTCCAACCACACTATATGTCTGAAGTGCTAATCATGCTTCTCCTATCAATTTCATAAAATATACAATCAACTAATTAAAGTGTAACTCAAGTAGACCGTAATCTACCTCAAAGTAGAACTGGGACAATGCAATCACTCCGCGATAGCTTTTCCCTTTCGCAAAGCTTCCGAACTTTCAAAGTCTAGAAATATAGTGCTACATGAGTATTCGAATCATCTACTCAAACACACAACAATTGGGGAAAAGAACCCAACTACTTCTACCCTTTTTCAAATGGGCGAAACCATCACTAAGCGTGAATTCATCCTAATATTAATCCCAATAATCGTAGTCTTTCCATTCATGGGTTTTCTAATCGTTTCAACCCTATTACAAGAAGTTGTTTTATATGCTAAATTTACCATCTTTATGAAACACTAAGTC
Source organism: Lycium ferocissimum (assembly GCF_029784015.1). Taxonomy (NCBI): domain Eukaryota; kingdom Viridiplantae; phylum Streptophyta; class Magnoliopsida; order Solanales; family Solanaceae; genus Lycium; species Lycium ferocissimum. The sequence continues at coordinate 72,227 of NW_026722538.1, read as the reverse complement.
TCAATACATCATTCTCATCATTTAATAATCAAATTCTCATCTTAGAAAGTGATAATCTATACTCCTAGATGATTAAACAGCAATAGAATCAACAACCCATTCATTTATTCGAGGGTTTGTAGTTTTTAGGGTTTTATCCTTTCATTCACCATTAGAGACCCTTTAACTAATCATGGAACCTAACAATATGATGAAATGAACAAAGTAAAGGGTTGAGACTTACCTTTCAAGAGAGTTTTAGCCCTAGACTTATAATTTCGCCACAGGAGTTCTTGAAAACTATTTTGGAGTTGTGTGGGGAATGGGTTCGGAATAAAGAATATAAAAGATGAATTTTGCCTCCCGTCGACGGCTGCAACGGTCTCTCTATAGCGAAAAACCTCCCCCTATGGTGGACCTCATTAACTCCCGCTTCCCCGGGGCAGCGACCACCTCCCCGCTGCGACGGACCTACTACAGCGGTCCATTTTGACCAGTAGCTCGGGTTTTTCCCCCAGTTTTTCACCCAAAAATCCCAACACTAATCCGAGGCCCTACATATGCAAACAAAACATGCACATATACATAAAAACATACTACGGATTCACCACGGCCTCGAAATTCCCAATAGAGGTCTAGTTTTCTAAGTCACCCCCATAACGACCTAGCGGGTCGTTACACGAAGTAAGCCCTTAAGGAAACTAACTAGAAAACATAATTCTTTCTTGGTTATGGTTATACCCCCATTGATATGACCCTACTAAGCACACTTCACTTGAAGGCTCACATTGAAGACTAAGGCATAAGACTCCAATCCATTCTTTCTTGGTTATGGTTCTTCCTATGAAGTATGGAAAGTAGCTTGGAGAGGAATGGAAGAAGAAGCTACAAGATAGAAGGCCAACACTCGAAGTGGCTAGAGACGCAAAGGGATAGAAATGCAAATGTGGCTAGACGTGCAAAAGGAAGGGCATAGATGCAAATGCTCACAATTGCAAACTTTGAGGATTGGATGATGGCTATATGTGCAAGAAGGAGCCTTTTCGAATTTCAAGCCAACATCCAACTAGCCAAACAAGGCCCTTGCCTCATTAAGGGCAATAATGTAATAGCTAGGTGTCTTCTTATTTCCTAGTAGTATAAGTAGGAGGTTTGACCTCATTTACAATTAGATTATGTTGAATGATGAAACTTTTATGAGAGATTGTTTAGTTGATAGCTTTAGTTTAATATAGATTGCTTGGTTAGATAACCAAGTGTTGCGTCCTAGTTGTGAAGTGAATTGCTTTCCATCGAATTCAATGTTGCTCATTTGTGGATTCATTTTAGTCGTTTCTTGATTCAAATTGCATAGGTTCTAGGGTTTGTAAATCCGATTGGAAGGGTTAGGGTTTCATATACCCTTTATTGTCCATAGATTTCTTGCTCTTGGGTCAAGTATCTATTCCATCTACCCTTCTCCCATCACTATTCTTCACCCATCCTTTATTTTATTTTTGATTTTTCTTGTTCTTCAAGTTTTCCAGAGTTTCTTAGGTTGTTTTTTATCACCCATCATACGGGTCTAACCTTAGCCCGAAGGCACGAGGTGTTACGTAAGTGGTGGGACACTTTTCGGAACAAGATCACCCTTAAAAACCCTAACTAGACTATTTATAATGACGCAAAAGTTCAAAAATAATTATGACAAAAACGCACTCGCAGTGTCACATGCGGCCCGCATGTTGGGCGTAGGTTGCACCTGCGGACCGCATGTCAGCATCTGGTCTTCGCATGTTGAACTTAGAGTTTCCAGACTATCTTCTGCATCTTCACTTGCAACCCGCATGTGGAATGTGGGGTGTACATGTTGATATTATAAGAAGATAAAAGAAATTATTTAAATTTAATATCTCTAACTAATAATTAAAGAAGCTAATACATTATACTAAATGTTAGCACTTCGTCACCACCTTATACAAGTTTAACAAGGGAATGAAATCTTTTAATGATAAAAATATATATTCATATAATATTTTTTATCATAAATTATTAAAGTATCAAAATAATTGGTCAAAATCTCTAGACCTATTATTGGTAGAGATTCTATTTCTATAAAGATGGTTATTTATATTACCAATGGAAAAAGAATTGTTATGAGGGGGTAATTTTGTAAAGACCGTACTGTTATAAAGATAGATGCTATGTGTAAATAGCTTTCATAGAGAGGTAAAATCTAACATAAAAATCGATTCCCAAAAAAAATATTTTTTATAGTAATGTGATTGTATCAGGATGTTGTTATAGGGAGGCCTAGCAATATTTAAAACTTCTATTTTTTTAAATCTTCCAAAAAATATATCGGATTGTCAACTAGTTCTATCGGTTTAGAAGTTATTTCTAAAACCTAAAAGCATATTTAAAAAGACTGGCTCTCGAAATTAACTGCTTAAAGAAAAATTGTACGACTAAAGTTTCATTGCTGTTATCTAGTAGAAATATCACTAGCTAGCCACTTTCACAATCGTTATTTAAGTTTTATCCAACACTTGCAAATTAGCTAATCTATAGCCTAACTTCTATTAAAATATATATATATATATATATATATATATATATATATATATATATATATATATATATATGTTTTTTTGCTCGAACTTCAAGACGGTGTCATGAAGCGCAATTTTTCATGAACTTCAAGAAATTATTATTGTCCCGAAATTGAGTATTTTAGTTCAAAACTTCATGGCATTGTGAATGGTGTACTGAAGTTCTGTTTCTCAATTCAAAACTTTAAGGCATTGCATCTGTAAGTTCAATTTTTTCAATTCAAAACTTCACGACTCTGTGTTATTTCCGTTCAGTGCTTTAGGACATTGTTATTATTGTCCCGAAATTGAGTATTTTAGTTCAAAACTTCATGGCATTGTGAATGGTGTACTGAAGTTCTGTTTCTCAATTCAAAACTTTAAGGCATTGCATCTGTAAGTTCAATTTTTTCAATTCAAAACTTAACGACTCTGTGTTATTTCCGTTCAGTGCTTTAGGACATTGTGTCTTTAGTTTAGTTGTTCAACTCAAACTTAAGGATTTTCAGCTTTAGTATCCTCAAATTCAGTTTTTGCAGTTTAAACATCAGTAATACCGTGTCATATGAAATTTAATTTTTCCAGTTCGAACTTCAAACCACTTTCAATTTAAAAACAACAGGTAACTGTCCGAAAGTTCGCAAATTTCAAGCTTGTATATCAATTTTCAGGTTTGTCCATCTCTATTCTACAAAGCTTTCGTTGTAACTGAAAAAGGAGTTCATACGAGTTTTAGATCTTTGCGATGAGAGAGATGGTGAAAACCTTCATGGATAAAGTTAATTAATGGATTTAGCTATGTGAATTTGTGAATTCCTGGTGAAACAGAATGAGTTCTTTGACAAAGAATGTCCTTTATAGTGGAAAAAAGAACCAAGTGATGTAGAAGAAGCGCTCCGCCTTTTTTAAGTAGCTAGCTAAATTGAACATAACTAATTTATAAAGCCCTGGTTAAAATTTAAACACTTCGCCCCGTTATTTCGTTATGGTAAGCAACGAAGCCACCTGCCAATTGCAATTTCCCGTCTAAGTTTCGTTCACTGAAATTTAAAATATCTGTAACATATGTTATGGAAACGAGGTACCGTTTTCCTAAAAATAAAAATAAAAAGAATGTAGCTTTCCCGCAGCTGATTGTAGTTGCTTTGCCAATGTTTTTGTAATAATGGTAGTTACAGAAAAACAAATAACAAAATAACATTATCATTATAAACTTTCAATTATTACTATAACAAAAGGAAGTCGATACAAGTGAACAAGAGGAATCCGCAGCTTTGCCAAGCTTCACAAGTACATAGAACATCTATTTTCACCAAGGGAATTTAGGCCAAAGACTAAACTACTAATAGATTTTCATCATATTAAATTGACGGAAATAGACTTCCTTTCAAGAATACCCAGCAAAATTCATTCAACTACAATTATGCTGAGAATGACTAGGTAGAACTTGTGATTAAGACTAGAATGCTGAAGCATGACTGTTTATTCTCATTTTACAACATGCCCATTAAGACATGCGATATTAGAGAGAATAGATTACAGCACACAGGGGTTCCTCCCCCAACAACCCACTTAGGAACTTGGAAAAGGAAAAGTGTCGCTCTGTCATTGTTATAACAGTGTGTATGTTAGCTGCCCGACAAAAGTACCTACCTAGATCCGCTTTTAATCTTCATCTATACAAACCACCTCAGAACTTAATCTTCTGTTCTGTCAAACATTGGAGGTGGAAATATCAGTATGATCCACCATTTCTGTATCAGCTTCTCCAGTTGATAAACTACTAGGTCTAGTCACCGAAATCTTGGCAGGAGTAACATTGTGGTGCTCATGGCTCTCAGTCATGCTTGCTGCTGTACAGCTGCTAGCACTCTTGGATTCAGATTCTGACTTTTTTGGAAGACTTCCATGTTCTTTCTCAGCATTGAGCACCCTATCATCTACTTGAGATGAGGGAACTGGATAAGTAGATTTACTAGCTTCAGAATTCTGATCTTCTTGAACCAGTTTCCTCTCAAAGTTGGGAGTATTTTGATGTGGAGAAGAAAGAATTTGGTTCATCTGTTGACAAATCACTTCCAACGGAAGTATGTTCTTTCCCATCCCTGAAGTAGGGTGACCCTCATTAACTGAATCTTGGACACGTCCAGAAAGTACCTGGCACATCTGCAGAACAGACAGAACGGATACATGTATCATCTCTAGAATACTTTGCAGAGAAATGTGGGGTTATTGTCTTATTTTGGCAAGTATGTGTCAAATTATGCGTAAGATGCAATCAAAGTATGTTTCACGGTGAACTATTCACCTTGTTATAAAGCTCTGCAACACCTAAGCGATCCGGTTTACCATCACAAGCAACTTGAGAGATTCCTTGTGGAGCTGCATGCAAAGAAGTGCATGATTGGATGCAGGGTCAGTGCGAACCACATGACATACTATAGAAGCTTGAGGAGGCAAATGACTACTTACAAATTGCTACAAGTCTTGGGAAATGATCAATCATTTCAGTATTGGCTTCTTCAACATTTCGATTCGGTTCATCCGTAACCTTGGTATCACACACCATCTCTTCGTTGGGCAGTTCATGAGATTTTTCATCACCCTAGAAGAAACGCATAAGGATCAATACAGCACATGAAAAAGTGTAGCTCTCCAAAGGAACTGCCACACCTAGTGACCTAGATTTCAAAAACTAGTGCACTGACAGAATTATAAGCAACTAAGCAAGTCTATGCCTTGTAGTGAGTTCCAAACATGTCCAATGGTTCTTCCTCAAGAGAACGGGTCATATTCTCAAGTGTTGATTGATTAACAACAACAACAACAACACACCCAGTGTAATCCCACAAGTGGGGTCTGAGGAGGGTAGTGTGTACGCAGACCTTACCCCTACCTTGTGAACGTAGAGAGGTTTTTCCGATAGACCCTCGGCTCAAGGAAAACAATTCAAAGCAGTTTAGAAAAAGGAAAATACAGATGTGAAGAAGCCATGTCGAATAATAAGGAAAGGAGAACATAGCACTCTGAAAGAAAGAAACAGCTAAGTAATGCGATAACCGAAGTACAAGAAACAACAGATGATTATAGAGGAGAAACTCTATCCTTATACACAGTGGGGAACCCACAAGGTTCTATATTAGTTGATGTGAGAACTGAGAACATGCAGTTCCATTCATGAGCTAACCTGCCACACCAGGAACATAATAGTATGGATCTCAGAACATAAAATACTTGGATGTGAAATTCCTTGAATTAGTTTTCTGATACTGACTCGACATACACTGAATGACAGAAAAATCACGGGTCAATAATCCTTTGGGAGACATGTCCCTGACTGATCACAAGCAATCCAACATCATGTATTTTAAGAGGTTAAAACGAGAACTTACGAAGACTTCTTTTTGATATTCTGCATTAAGGCCCTTTTCAAGCAGCAGCACCCTTTTCTTTATGAATTCAACTTGTCTTCTCTGCATCTCTCTAAAATGATAGGATGAAGAGGAATCTTGGTAAACTTGTGGTCTGTTGGAAGGATCACTTGTCCCATATGAAAGTTCAGCTCCATAGGTATTCCCATCACCAGTAGCTTTCACCTGACCTCCAGCAGATCTAGCACTAGCTGTATTTACACCATGTGGTGCTTGAGAAGCTCCAGGAACATTAGCTTGTGCTTGGGACACTCCTGAAGCTGGCAGTTCTTGGGAAGGTCCTGGAGTAGGAGGAACTTGTGGCTGAGAAGCTCCGGGAACGGGTAAATTTATGAAGGGAAGATTGAGCTCTTTACAGATGATCTCTTGAATCCTCAACTCCTTGTCATCAACAATTGCCTGCCATCTTCCATAGCCATGCCTGCACAACCATAAACACAGCAAAGAGAAAACAATATCAGCAGAACTCAGCAATTTCTGCCACATTTATTAGATTAACGTTTGTGCTGCCAGCTCCCCAAATCCAGAGATGAATGAATCAACTAAGATGAAGTTAATAAAAATGCAAAAGTGAAAAGTATGTGTAATAAGCAAAGACCGTGCCTTGACACAGTGCAATAGTTACAAGTTCAGTTCTAGAACATATGCAAAGATGTAACATGGCAATCTTGGATATCAATCTGATGTGAAACATAAACTGATAAGAGCAAATTCTTTTCCATTATTCAGCCAAGATTTGGAGCATTTTAACAAGTTTTACTTTTGTAAGTTACAGGATAAGTTCTCCAATCAAGTTTTTTGAGTTAAGGGCATCAGTATCTTTATAATTTACTGGGAATTTGTGAGACATACCATATTCACTTCTTTAGCATCTTAGGAAAGGGTTCAAATAGTTGTGATAGATGAAAAGAGAGCAGGCCAATTTAGTACGAGGACAATACTAAAGATCATCTAGTCAGAGCCTTCAGCTCTTTAATTCAATTCAGATTTCACGGGCTTTCACTACTGGTAAATGAAATCTAATCAACTCCTGTCCTAGTCTTTATAAACTGCAGTTTCAGAGCTACAGACTTATTTCAACTGGTTAAACAGTTCCTAAATTCATGATAGAGATCGGCAGAGATAAAAAGTTACATACTTTAGCACTGCTCGTAGAAGCAACAGATCATGCTCTTCCTTCCAAAGTTTTCCACCTTTCAATCCAGGGAAACGAGACACAATATCCCCAGCAAAAAGAGAGCCACCTGTCTTTTCTGAGAAAGCCTTCACCTGAAACAACAGAAAATACTTATCAGCCTTTAGTGTCAGCACCTCTATAACTGTAGCATAATGAAGATCTACTGTAATGTGACCATGTAAATGAAGAAAGCTTCAGTTTTAATGAAGAAAGCTTAAGTTTTTCTGGAAATTAAAGATCACATTTAAACATTTGACAGTGTCAAGATGACTACATGAAAACCAAGCAAACGTCATATTTTTAAATAATTGTAGACATTACAGGCATATAATTTTAAATTATCTGTTGTTTCTTCTAGATTATCTTGTCCTTTATTTTTGTTATTATCTGTTGCTTTTCTTTGAGCCGAGGGTCCATCGGAAACAGCCTCTCTCTTCCAAAGGTAGAGGGGTAAGGTCTGCGTACACTCTACCCTCCCCAGACCCCACTTGTGGGATTACACTGGGTATGTTGTATTACAGGCAGAAGAAATCCAGCAACAACACTGCATTTTACCATTCTATTTTTGGACAAGTCACATAATATTTATACCCGTCTGATACCTCAACCACATCGTAAATTAGCATTAACCATGAAATAAAACACTTCCTTTTTTTTTATTTTTTTTTTATTTTGCCTTTTCAAACATGAGAACAGAATCTCGTGTTTTCATGCCAAAAGACCAAGTTGCAACCACAGTAGCACAAACCAGTGTTATCAAAGGCGCGCTTAAGCCCTGAAGCGAGGCTCAATCATGTTGAGCGCTTCGCCTCACTTTATGTGCGCTTCAGTGTCGTCATCAAGGCTCTAAGACATACTTTTCCTTGCCAATGAGCCTCTCTTGATGAGGTGACACTAGATGATTGATATTTCACTTTATGGTAATATTTTTACAATCTCTCTGTCCATATATTTGTTATTCATACTTATTATTATTAATCTTGGGATAAACATACATATATCTGTATTTTTGCACAATTGCGCTTTTTTTCATTAAAGCCCACGCTTTATTTGCGCTTTGCGCTTAAAGGCCCAACTGACCTTAGAGCTTTTTTGCGCTTTTTCGCTTTTGATAACACTGGCACAAACAAGGACGTAAACGACGTGTTGGATGCGAAAACAAAAGATTGGTAACTGGAGCAATTTATAAAGTCAAGAAACGTATTTTGAACTATATATTAAGTTTAATAGTTCATGATTTTTATAGCCATGATAAACACAAAAGTTGCTAGCAGTAGAGAGTGAGACAAGGGGAACAAATAGGACAAGCATAGCGGAAAACATCTAATACATTCTATCAAAGGTCCTATTTGGGCTACACCCCGTTACAACCACACTAGTGAGAGTTCGATACTGCAAGCTATATAGGACATTGGAATATAAAAAACTTGCCTTGTCCCTTATAAGAAGCAAGACAGCTATCCTAACAAGCACATCTTGTATTCTAAGTCCTTCTTTTGGAACACCATCTGCAATCAAACATATCTAAATGTTTCCAGAAGGAAAAGGAATAAACTCTATAAATAAGAATCATAAACCACAAATTTAAGAATCAATATAATTTCTTAACCTGAAAACGTTGGTGAGTCAGTAATATCTTCTGCTATGTGTGACAAAAAGAGAGCTCCGTAACTGTATGACAGTGATTAGAACATGTCAGTATATATGCTCTGCAAAATTTCAGACAAATCAAGTGAAGATCACTGGGAGAAGTTCTTTTTTGTGAAAATTGCAACAGGGGAAACAATTCAGCAGAAAGTGGAGCGCTAAGTGTGTCTATCCAATAAGATACATACAGCAGTAGGAATTTGTCAAAATAAAACCACATCATCAAAGATGCATGAGAAGAATTTTTGTGCTTTTGGGGGGATAAGATATACTGTCACGTTGATGTTACTTTACTTTTCAACAGGTGTAATTTTACTTATAATTACTGTAACTTTAACATAATATAACTGCAATTGACACAGCATCAAAATTGTAGCGATTATCGAATCCACATTTGATGCGAAGGCACAGGACCTAATCATCCACAAGTATCTCAATTATTCAATTAATATACTCAGATCCACAAAAAATAACAAAAAATTTAAGAGAGAGTGAGAGAGATAGAAGGAGAAGAGTAAGAAGATGCACGATGAGCGACTTCTGAGAACAGAAAGAGGTAGCGCTTCAGCATTAGAAGGCAAGTTCAATCTGTTCCTCACTTGAGTACACCGCTCTAGGTAAGAGATAGCTACAGCCTAGAGAAACACGGAGTTTAATGTACTAATAATCTAGTTTAGAAGATTGGGGAATATACAACTTCAAAGTTGATGTATGCACATACTCTTTAATTTCTTCATAAGTTTTCTGCTTCAATCGTGGAGTGAATTCCGCCCAGTCAAACTCACCGATCCCAAATCTGTAAAGATGAGAAGTTATCTCCAACAATTTTCAACTTTTTGCACGCACAAAAGATGCAAATACAGAATGGTAGCAAGTCAGTACTACTACTATTGCAACAAGAACAACTGTGTCTCAATCCTAAACCCAATGGTAGGAAGTGGTGAGAGGAAAACATAAAGAAAAAAATGTAGCAGAAAAAAGAAGACAGAAAAAGTGAAACCTCATCAAAATTTGGACAAATGCAGCCCTTTGGCTTTGATTGAACCCCAGTACTCTAAATGATCTTCCTTCTCCTTCCATCAAAGGGAGTGGTCCAACAGAATCAACTGTCAAAAGAAAATATATTCTTCACTAACATATCGTTGTCTATTAGCCTTAACTGAAAGTCAAAATGAGATTGAGAACCCATATCCCACCGCGGGCTTTCTTTTTGGGAGCTTTTCTCACAACTGGCGCTCCTGATGAAGCCGTCTCACCATCACTCGAATCGGCTTCGGCTTCATAATTGTCATCCTCTCCATCGGTGCTCACATCTTCCAGACCAGCAAGATCATCATCTTCAACAGACACCATCTAGGAAGAGAATAAGATATGAAACGTAGAAACCAAAAAGGAAAAGTAGCAAGAAATGACTAGAGTAACATGTCAAAGAAAGAGCACCCACCAGAAAATATCAAAGAACATGGAGAGATGCATGACAGTGTTTAATAACCCATAAAACTCATTCAACAGAACAAACGACAAACTGAATTAACATGCAAAAGAATTTCACACCTGCTTACGACTCCTCTTTCCCTTCCCCATAGCATTGAACTCTTCAACTTGATGTACTTCATATTTATCTCGTAGCAATTCTTCCCAATAAGTTGCTCTCTCAGAATTGTTTACAGTTGCTTTATTCTCCACAGGGGCTGTTGGTGCTTCCTCTTCTGCTGTTGCTTCTGCTTCTTCAACGTATTCAAAATTAGCTACCTAAGACATTCAGCAGTCTACATCAACAAATGAAAAACAAAGCCAAAAATGCAACCACGAATTTAAAACGACAGCACTTACACAACTAAATCAATCATCAAACATTGTTTATTCACTATCTCTCACAAAAAAAGCATAAAAGCCATCAAATTAATTTCTTTCTTATTCAAAGCCAAAAAAAAAAAAAATCTTTATAAGCAAGCAAAAAATCCATTCAAGGCCAGCACTGAGTAGTTGATGAATATGTACTGTTGCATGAATTCAGCTCCACATTAAACTTGGAAGGACCTGAGAAAACCGTACTAGACTATCTAATTCATATACATTTAAGAAGTTAGACCAAAAAGTCAAAACTTATAAGCATATGCATTTAACTCTATCAGCTTCTGCTAGATAGAATGGCTATTAGCCACAACTCCAAACTGCATGTCCGTATGTATAAGAACCTTATCCTAGATGGCAAACCTCAATGGAACAGCAGAAAGGAGTAGCAAACTTTGTTGTATTCAATCAACCCAATAAAATGACTCAATTATATCAAAACTGCCAATCCCCAAAATTTATTGCAGAAATATAAAGTCACACTGTCCTGGATTTTTTTTTCTTTAATAGTCATTAGTCACGGTCCTAGATCTGAAACGACATTTTCTTTCTTAAATTTTACATTAAACTAATTATATAACTGAGATTCATTAGTCAAAAAGAATATACATATGTTGGTGCTCAATTATATCGACCTATAAATTTAACATCAGAAAGTTGCATCAGCAATACAAGTATACAACAAGCAATATTATGCTACAAGTTAAACATGTTGACAATAAAGAGAACAATTATACTTCATGAAAAGTGTCTTCTTTAATTACTAATCATAACTGGCTTTTACTATGTAAAGTGTATTTAACATGTATTTATTTCATCTTTTCCTTTTCTTTTCTTTTTTTATTTTGGGAGTAAATTTACTTAAATCACATGTATTTATCTAACCTTTAATGGACTAAACTGAGCTACTGTAAAAAATTGTCAAGCCAGCGTTGTTAAAAGTGATAAGCAGCCAAAAAGAGAAAAGGAAGCAACAAGGCTCCTAGTGCTTAAGCGAGAAGTAAAGTGCCTGCTTCTTTGAGGTGAAAAACGAATTACAAACAATATAAAAAATATTAATCCCAACTCAATTCAAACGCCATTAAAATGTAAGTAGAACAAGCCCGCGGAAGAATTATTTCAATTGCAGAGTTAAGTTTCAGTTTTCAATTTGTCAACCACGATATAGGAATAATTCACAACACTTTACTTTAGTGAATCTTGCTATAATTCGAGTAAATTGACTAAACTGAGCTACTGTAAAAAATTGTCAAGCCAGCGTTGTTAAAAGTGATAAGTAGCCAAAAAGAGAAAAGGAAGCAAATTAAGCGAGAAGTAAGTGCCTGCTTCTTTGAGGTGAAAAACGAATTACAAACAATATAAAAAATATTAATCCCAACTCAATTCAAACGCCATTAAAATGTAAGTAGAACAAGCCCACGGAAGAATTATTTCAATTGCAGTGTTAAGTTTCAGTTTTCAATTTGTCAACCTCGATATAGGAATAATTCGCAACACTTTACTTTAGTGCATCTTGCTATAATTCGAGTAAATTGAAAGAGTCATAATTCCAGAAAATCAGTTTCCTGTCAAAAATGGTAGAGGAGATATAAACCTTAAAAGCCTTCAGAAATGAATCATCCTCTTCATCATTCACTGCAGTATCCTCATCTCTAACTTGCTCACGATCAAGTAGTCTAAGAAATAATAGAATGAATAAGGTACTTAGATTATAATTTTTATAAACATAATAAGCACTTAGGTACTCCGACCCAAGTACATGCCATGTGGAAAGCTGGAATTAAAGAGTTGCCAAAAAAGGAAAGAGGCATTATTTTTGAAATGGACTAAAAAGGAAAGTAAAACAAACAAATTGAAACAGAGGGAGTTCATTGAGTTTGGTAGTTGTGCTAAAAATTATTGTTTAAAATGTGAACAATCAAGCAGTACATAAAATTGTAGAATCAATATAGGAACAATATAAACTATTACTTTTTTTTTTGGTAAATATTATAAACTATTACTTCATCTTGAAAAGAATGATGAAATTAGAGTAAGATGGAGAAATCACTCAACTTTTAGTTTCAATCCGAATATTGATTCCTTTATGACTCAAATTTATATATTTAGAAACTACACAATAATGACTACACTACACTATTTGTTATAATTAACAACTTCTAAAATGTAGCAAAAATCACTGTAAACGAAAAAAAAAAAAAACTGATTTGACTCCCAAATAGTTATAGTGGCATATAAAATAAAACAGAAGGGTAGTATGTCGTTAATTTTCTCTTAATATTGTCATTTAAGGAATAGATCATGTATCAAAAAGGAAGGTCCAGCTTAATAAGATGAAGGGAAATGTGCAACGCAAAATTTAAAAAGTAATACTCCAAAATCATTTTTAAGAAGAGGAACTAAAGAAGGCATCTCCGGTAAACAAAACTTACCTATCTATTTTTCTTGTAAGTAAAACTCACCTATCTATTGCAGCATCATCATAATGAATTTGACGGGATTTTCCAGCCTCGTCATTGTCATCAGCAAATAATTCTTTCGATCCATACCTTATGATGTCATCCAATTCTTCCTGCATTAAGGAACCACTCAAGATGTAAGGTACATCAGCATTATTGTGGTACAAGGAGATTGCAGAGCAGTTGCAATTATTCCTGAGGGGACTCTTAAAGAAGGATGGGGGAATATTGCATTAAAGATAGAAAGATTCATTAACGCGACACATACGACAGTAGAAAATGTCTTCAATGCCTTCAGTGCTACCATTGACTCTTCTTTTCCAGAAGCAGTTAAGGTCAATAAGTGGACTATAGAAGGGACCAAAGCATCGCCGATAACGACTCAAAAATCCAGAATCATAATTTCCGGTAGCTTTGGAACAACTGATAGAGATATTCTTGGGAGAAGTATTGTTGGCAGATTTAACAATCCCTTGCAGGACATCCCAACCCTCAATGACGTCCGGAGATGGGTCACCTTTGTCTAGAAGTTGGCACATGTAACTAATGTAAACGAGATGAATGATTCTTACTTTCTGTTCGAACTCCAGACAAGAAAAGTTGTTGAACAGGTCCTTACAGGCGAATGGGGTGTTGGAAGAAGATGAAGTTGAGTCTTGAATGGTGATCGCCCATAGCCGGAATAGAATCTAGGTATGGATTCGTGTTTTGGGGCTTCATCCGAAACTTTGGTCTCAAGATTTTCCAAGAAATAGAAACTTTTTGTGGTGGATGGATTGAAACAGAAAAAGAAACCAGCTTAAGAAATCATTTGCGATGGACGAGGATTAAAGTGAAGGCGGATGGAGAAAACATTCTAAAGGAACTGGAGGTGGAAAGAGATGGGTATGTTTACACCAGTCCGACTTGGTGCGAAATTTCAGCTAAAGTAGCGGTCAGCGACAGACTTGGTGATAAAAGCTCTGTAGTAGCTATGGAATGTAGGGCCAAGAGATCCTATAGAGGGGGCAAAGGGAAATTGGACTTCTCATCAAACTCTAAATTACGTGGGCACATCGAAGGAAGCAAACAATTTCAAGAATAAAAGCACGTGACTTTTTAAAGTCACCTATAGCAAATCCTCCACTCAGTCACAAGTCTGTGGGCCATCGTTTATCAGGCCCAAATGATCATATAATAGCTGTAAAGAAATAATCTTGGACCTAACTCAACCCCAAAAGCTAGCTCATAGGGTGAGGATTGTCCAAGTCCATATAAGAAGACAAATTACCCATCCTATATTCGATGTGGGACTCTTAACACTCCCACGCACGCCCAGACTTCATTACTAGAGCGTGGACAATATAATATGGGGGCCCAACATCGGTAAACAAAGAATTGGGATGGGTACGCTCTGATATCATGCAAAGAAATGGTTATTGGGCTTAACTCAACCCCAAAAGCAAGCTCATGAAGGGAGGATTGCCCAAGCCAGATTAAAGAGACCACTCATCCATTAGTTGAGCGATGTGGGACTCTTAAAGAAATGAATCTTTGGCCTAAAACCCCAAAAGTTAGCTTATAGGGTGAGGATTGTTCAAGTCCATATAAGGACCAAGACCCTTTGGACATCTTATATGGGTCTGATCCCATGCTTCTTGAGATACAAACAGACCTAATATCTGCTCATGCCTTCAATTCCTCAGAGGCGGTACAACATCGGCGCAAAGGTGATCACATGGCAACAAGCATCGAAGGAGTATTTCTCACAAAAAGGCCCAACCGACATCAAGCATGCAACCCATTGAAGTTACAGGTAAACATCCATGGGTGATTGAACATAGAGAACCAATTAATGCTCAATTTCAAGATGATGAGATGGATGCAGCTCTCTGGGTACATAGCAATATAATTAAATTAAGCAATCAATTTGGAGTGGATGTCAAGGGGGGCGAAAAAGAGGTGTTCGCTCTTTTCCGGAAAATTGATAACAGGAGGAGGATTAACAATCCAGTTCCAATGCACGAGATTCTTTCAATTTCGAGATGGAAAGATTCACAAGAACTTATGGTTTAGTTGCTTTTGATGTCAAATTCAAAAGCAATAGGGACATAAAAAAGGGAAGTTGCAGTCAGCTGTTGGTCCGTAAAGAAAAATATGATCTCATGGAACGTTGGGGGGATAAACAATAGGGGTAAAGGAACACTTTGCAGAGTTTCATACACAAAGGGAGAGCGGATATTTACTGTCTAGAAGAAACTAAAGTCGAATGGCATATATACGAATATGTGAAGCATTTTGGCAAATTGATGGGTGAAGTATGAATGTTTGCAGGCAAGTGGAACTAGAAGGGGAATTTTAATGATGTGGGACAGGAGAGTAGGGAAAGGGGAAATTTGTTGCACTGGATTACATTCCCTAACTTGTAGCTTCATGGCACTAACTCAAGATTTTACATGGCATCTAACAGGGGTATATGGTCTAAATGGCAAAAGAGGAAGGCAGGATAGAGGAGGAAATTGGAGTAGCCAGGGGCCTTTGTGGAGATCTTTGGGTTGGTATGTGACTATGTGAAGACTTTACACTACTAGATTCATTTCAGAAAAGAAGAATTGCACTTCACTCTCCAGAATATGACTGATTGCTCAAAATTCATAGATGACATTGAGCTGGTGGATCTTCCACTAAATGGGATGAGGAAATAAGAAGTGTCAAGCAGTCCATTTTGTAGAGGGTAGCCTCGAATCACTTCCCTTTATCATCGCAGAATTGGAATTGGAACCACAACAAATCCTATTTTAAATTTGAAAATTGGTGGTTAAGAGTTGAGGGTATCAATGAGCAAGTGGAGATTTAGTGGGACTCTATTCAGGTATGCAGACCAGACTACATCATCTTTTTTTTTTTTCTTTTTTGATTGGTAACATATGTTATATACAGATAAGCCAAGATCCCTACTGAGCAAAAAGAAGTTTCCAGGGATCCTATCAATTCCATCAGGGAATCAGTCCTCCTCTAATCTACTTTCTTTACACCAAAAATAGACAACTGAATACAACTCATCTTGAGCTTATGTGTCGAAATCTGCTTGCCTTAAAAAATTCTAGCATTCCCTTCTTTCATAAACTGACCACCAAATACAAGCTGGCACCATTCTCCACCACCCCTTCTGTTACACTATTCCTCCATTGGAATTCCAGGAGTTCAAAACCTCAACAGTGATAACTGGCATCACCGAATTAAAACCAACCATACTAATAAAGAGCTGCCACAACTGTGCAGTTATAGGACAGTGAAGGAATAAATGGTTGTTGGATTCCAACGCTGCAATACACAAGGAACATCTAGAGCATAGGTGGGTACCTCTTCTTTTGAGATTTTCTTGAGTCAAACAGGCTCGTCTTTGCTACTAACCAAGTGAAACAAACAACTTTGAAGGGGGCCCTAGCTTTCCAAATAGCCTTCCAAGGCCAGTTCCCTATCTGCTGACCAGTATTCAACAGGGCGAGGTAGGCTTAACTGACTGAAAATTTTCCATTGCCACTTCTGCTCCAAATGAGTGGGTCCTCCCTCTCCTGAAGTCCCTGAGAGGACTCAAGACACGTGAAAAGATCAACCACTCTTTGAAGTTCCCAGTCATGTAGGAGTCTTCTAAACACTATATTCCATCCTTGAGCTCCCCACATTTCTTCTAAACTAGCTTCAGGAAAAGAAGCTATGATGCAAAATTCAGGGAAGATGTCCTTTAGAGGGCCATGTCTCAACCAATTATCACTCCAAAATACTGTCTTTCTGCCCTTACCTACCATAATAGAAAAATTATCATGAGTATAATTCCAGTGGCTTCTAATGGCTCTCCATACTCCAACACCATCAGGACGGTTGACACCAATGACCTATCTGTCCATATTTATCATGGATGACTCTTCTCCACAGAGCATTGATCTCCTTGTTGTACCTCCACAATCACTTCATTAAAAGGTTTTGGTTTTGAAACTTTAGGTATTTGATACCCAGGCCTCCACTCCTCTTGCTAGAGATGACCTCATCCCCGTTGACGAGATGATAAGTTTTCTTGTCCCTATTTCCTTGCCATAGAAAATTTCTTCTCAGAGCATCTATTCTTTTCTTCACCTAGGTGAAGAGGTGAAGAAAAGAATAGATGCTCTGAGAAGAAATTTTCTATGGCACGGTAATAGGGACAAGAAAACCTATCATCTCGTCAACTGGGATGAGGTCATCTCTAGCACTTGGCTAGTCAACTGAAAGATTTGAAAGGGAAGCTTGAGGAGTGGAACTTAACTGAACATGGGAACCTTGAGACCATCAAGAACAATATTCTCAATCAAATATCATATTTGTATGCAATACAGGAGCAAATGAATCTGAATGATGAGGAAGTAATGTTAAAAGCTTAACTTTTTCATGAAATTTGAAGAGGTTGCAAAAAAGGAGGAGATAGCTTGGTGACAGAGATCCAAAGCCCTATGGCTTAAAGAAGGAGACAAAAATATCAATTTCTTTCAAAGAACAGACAATGCACATAAGAGGTATAACAATATTGATCAGTTAGTGGTTAATATGGTGCAACTTTGGGGAATCCAGTAGCAATCTAAGGGGAGATAGTGAGGTTTTATTAGCAGCTTTTCACAGAGTCAGAAGCATGGAGACCAGAATTTAATATGAAAGATGGTCCTGTAATCACAGAACAAGAGAAAGAATGGCTCAAAGACCTGGCTCAAGGACCTTTTGAGGAGCAGGAGGTGCATGACTGTATAAAACTTTGTGCCACTGATAGAAGTCCCGGGCCTGATGGTTTTAGCATGGGTTTTACTCCGTGTGAAGACCATCCAGAACTTTCACAGTCGGGAATACTTTGAAAAGAGTCTAAATATCATAGCTAATTCAAAAGAAAAATTTGGGCAAAAGAGTTGAAGGATTACAGGCCTACCAACCTAATAGGTGGTGTACAGAATTATTTCAAAACTCCTGTCAGAAAGGCTCAAATCAGTGATTTCCAAATTGATTAGCAAACATCAGATGACTTTCATTAAAGGTAGACAAATAATGGATGCGGCTCTTACTGCTAATGAGTGTGTTGACTCTAGAATAAACGATAAAAAGCCTAGAGTCTTGTGCAAATTAGACATAGAGAAGCTTTTGACCTTAACTGGGATTTCTTGATCAACATGTTGAAGAAGATGGGTTTTGGCACAAAGTGGACTAATTGGATCAGATTCTGCATAAGCACGGCCAGATTTTAAGTGCTAGTTAATGGGTGCCCAGAAGGTTTCACGGCCAGATTCAAACAGCCCGCAGAACAGATGGATCAGGGGTTTCAAGATTGGAGATCACTCATCCTTTATACAGATGATACAATTATTCTTTGTGATGCAGAGACTGATACGATGAGGGTGTTAAGAGTAATCTTAACAATCTTCGAAGGGATATCAGGACTCCACCTTAACTGGAGGAAAAGTTTGATCTCTACGGTTAATGAATCTCAAATATGTCGAACTAGTTCATAAACAGGGCAACCTTGCAAATACAGAATAGTAGTTGGTAAACTGAATTCACATGACCAGATATTCCACTTGTAATTAAGTGTGGCCAACCAATGATACGCATTCTCACGTGAATCAGAGCTTACCTGATAAGTATTGTTATAGGCAGTGTTATTAAAAGCGAAAAGCGCAAAAAAGCTCTAAGGTCATCTAGGGCTTTAATGAAAAAAGGCGCAATGGTGAAAAAACACATATATTTATGTTTAGCCCAAGACTAATAATAATAAGCATGAACAACAAATATATGGACAAAGAAATAGTAAAAACATTGCGATAAAGTGAAATATCAATTATCTAGTGTCACCTCTTCCAGAGGGGCTCATTGTCAAGGAAAACTGTGTCTTAGAGCCTTGTTGATGACACTGAAGCGCAAATAAAGCGAGGCGAAGCGCTCAACATGTTTTAAGCCTCGCTTCAGGGCTTAAGCACGCCTTTGGCAACACTGGTTATAGGAAGAGAATGATGCTCATGCATCGTTGGATACGCAATTATGGTCTTCCTCATATAAACATTTTATTTCTAAATACTATGTCATGATTAGACGAACATGTCATTTGAAAAGTTAAAAAGCAAGATGTTGTCACCGGTGCATTGAAATTAAACAGATGACATATAAAGATGCCCTTTGGTTCCTCAAATCCAATTTTTCACGAAGAGAAGAACATATAAAGGTGGATTCTCATTTCACTAGGCAGAGCAGAAGATTTAAGTCAATATGTGGTACGGTGCCACTAGCTTCGTCAATCAACTGAACAACTAGCAGATATCCTTAGTAAATCCCTTGGAGGTCTTTGGATTGGATGACTTGTAACAAAGCTTAAAGCCTATATAACATGTATGCTCTAGCTTGAGTGTGTAAGATTATTACACAATTTTCATTTATTTAGGTTGATTAGGTTTAATTTAATTTTAATCATAGTAATCAAACCTACATTTGGTCAAGTAATCTTGCATACAATTAGCAGTTTCCAAAGTTGTAACAAATATAATTATTATGAATTCCCAACCAATCTTGAGGAACTAATCAAACTTTTCCATCACTACTCAGCCTTTTTTTCCGAATTCTTCATCGAGGAAGAATCAATATTCTGACAAAAAAAAAAACAAGGAAAGAAGAAAACTGAAATAATGACTGCACTTGAATGGTTATGCCTAGGTGTTAAGATAGCTCTTTAGATTCATAAGCATATTCACTGCTGACTCCAATAAGTTTTAATTGTCTCCAATACAATAAAGCTTCCCTACAAACACACGAATTCCACATGGTAATCCATCTACCCATCCAAAACAAGAGAAGTAGGTCAAAGAACACCCTATGGGTTTTGACAGAGGAAAGGGATGCGTGATCATAAGAAGGCATGCAAAGGGAAGGTTCTTCAACAGAAACAAAAAGAACTACAAACACAGAGACTATGATAAGGAACATCACCAATAAAGAACAAAAGTCACAAGAATTGAAGCCAGTGCTTAATCATTCAGACATACCTAAAAGGAAAACCTCATCCTTTGTACGTTAAGTACAACTCAGTTTTGAATGTGAATTGCATGTTATGCAAGTAGCTTCCATGCAATTTCAACCATACCCCAGAATTCTCTCTTTATAACTTCCATTGTACTAACTTGCCTTAAAATATCATTTTGGTTAATTAACAAGGACTGGAAAAACAATTTGTTTAAGAAATGGACCTTGGGCTTAACTCAATCCCAAAAGCTAGCTCATAAAAGAGGATTGCTCAAGACACCAAAGACCCCTTATCCAACATATGTGGGACTCCAACAACCACCCCCGCACGCCCAGGTTTTTACATTTGGAGCGTGGATAAAATAAGACGGGGGACAGATGGGCTTGGCTCTGATACCATATTAATTAAAGAAATGGACCTTGGGCGTAACTCAACCCCATAAGCTAGCTCATGAGGGGAGGATTGCCCAAGACCATATCTGGATCCCTTATCCCACCAATGTGACACTCCAACACCCCCGCACAAGTGTAAACAGTATGTGTGTGTTTGTTTTTTTTTTTTGGGGGGGGGGGGGGGGGGGGGGAAACAATGAACAGGAATGGGCCTGGCTCTTATACCATGTTAAAGAAATGGACCTTGGGCCTAACTCAACCCCATAAGCCAGCTCATGAGTGAAGAATTGCCCAAGACTATATAAGGAGACGGTTATGACTCTTTGACTCCATAGATGGCACGGCGGCGACAAGGGGTTGGCATGAATGACCTTGTCATGGCCTATGTGGGGGATGAATCAATCATGTGGGACAGTGTGGTGGCATTGTGAAGTAGACAAGGCAGGCTGGTGCGCCATGACATAGCATGGGTGCCGGGCAGTGGTAAGGCATTGGCACAATAACCTGTGTCATGTGCCAAGGTCGGACTAAGTGTGGGCAAGGCAAGGAGGACTAATGGCAAGGGCTCACTAAGACAATGGCAAGGCAAGGCAAGGTGAAAGCAAAGGAATGGCACGAGGGAAACAAGAGTTGGCACGCAAAAGAGGAAACTTGGCCAAGGCATAGGCAGGGGCACGACAGTAACATGGCAGTGTGCGTGTGCGGCAAAGGCGGCCATATGCACAAGGCATGCTACGCATGTAAAGGGCGCGAAAATGGGCGAAGGCTCCAAGGCTTGGTGCCAAAATGGCCTTGGGCGCATGGGGAAGCCGGCGACACGTACATGCCGCGCGCGTGGGGTGGTTAGGCCTTTCACTTTTTTTTTTTTGAACAGTTAACATATCTATTATCAACAAAGAAAATACACAAAAGGTGTACTTTCAGTAGCAATTACAAGTAGTAGTTCGAGAAAGCAAAACCTACCACCTATAGCCCTCTTGGGCGGTTCCATTTTTGTAACTACTTTGTTATAGTATTTCCTTTATCCTTGCAGCATGTTACCACACGAAATTAGGAATGCCTATGCAGTTGGGGATGTCAACTGCCTATTAATTCTGATTGGCCTTGAGCCCGCCAAGTGTCGGCAGCTCATTGGTTGTAAGCCAAAGGCTGTCACATGTGCTATAAATGTGCACCCTGGGCCTCAGACTAAAATCCGGGGTAAATCCGGGGTAGAGGACTTGTAATTATACCAAATAACACTAGGAAGAAACGTGAGGGTTTCGAGTGAGTGTTCTAAGGTCGCAATTGACTTGTGACTGTGCCTAAGTCGAAGTTGAAGTTATGTTTTGGCCGACTTGTGGTCAAAACGAGTGAGGCTCCTTTGTGTTGTTTCCTGATTAATACAAAGGTCAAATTTTGTATCTGTTTGTGATCTTTACTTTACTATTCAAAAATAATCTAAGTCGCTAAAAAGTTAAGTGTTGGCTAAGGCTGAGTCAAGCAGCGGACTTGACTGCCACACAGTGGGCAAACCTCGGGTAGAAACTCGGGCGTGGAGAATCACCCCGGTCACAGAGACCATGGACCCTTCTTTCTTTCTTTTTTTTTCCTTTTTTTTCTTTTTTTTTTTTTTTCTGTTTTTGAGGACAAGGGAACCCGGAGCGCCTACCACCCGGGTGCGCACGGGTAAACCCCTTTCATGTCTGTGCTCACAAACCACACAAAAGAGATAACCCACACTAGGCAAGCCCTGTGCGACGAGCTCCACCCAGAAGGCAAATGCTGCTATTGTAGAAAAGGGGGTTTCGAACCTGAGACCTCCATTATGGAAGCCCCATGCTGAACCAACTGAGTCACCCTTACGGGTAGGAGACCATGGACCCCTTATCCCACTGATGTGGGACTCCAACACAATTTATGGGTGTCTTGTATGCCCCCCACACACTTTTGTATAAGTTCAAAGACACAAGAGGCAGAGCTAAAATGATATACAACCTCCCTTGAGCACATTGTGACTGGTGAAACCGGTGAAGACCAGACTTCCATTGTAGAGGTACTGAAAAATCACAGTCTGATTGAGGGGGAGAGTAGGACCTTATTCTAAGATATCTAAGACTATCATCCTTATATACCAATGCATATTTGTGTGGTCTTGATGTACCATTAATTCAAGCTTGTGAATATGTTACCTGATTGATGTTTTGAGCTTTAAGCCTTCCGACAACGAGATGTTCTAAAATCATTTTCTTCTTAGTCATCTGCATCATTCTTTCTTCAATAGTTCCTCTTGATATGAGGCGGAAGATCATCACCTGCAACAGCGAAAAATATAAGCTATAATTCATATATGGGTCAAGAATTCAATAAGCAAATTCAGACCATCTCCATTTTTGGCATGGAAATGAGGGCTAAAAGGTTTATAATCATTTTGGGTGGGAGGTGGGGGTTGGGGAGCAAGATGTATAACCTTATTTGTTTGTCCAAGTCGATGAGCTCTAGCCATTGCTTGTAAGTCAGCATGGGGATTCCAGTCACTGAGATAAACATCCAAGTAAGAGATAAGCCGGTAATCAGAAGCACCTGGAAAATAAAGTGGCAGGCATTTGACCCGCAAGGGTGGCTCAAATGGTTGAGCATGAGGCTTTCATAATGGAGGTCTCAGGTTCAAAACCCTCTGCTTACGACAGCAGGGGATTTGCCTTTCTAGGTCGATCTCGTCGCACGAGGCTTGCCTAGTGCGGGTTACCTCTCCTGTGTGGTTTGCGAGCTATTACACAGGAGCTGGGTAAACCCTGTGCGCATCCGAAGGGTAGCGGGTTCCTATGTCATCAAAAAAAAAAAAAAAGTGGCAGGAATTTGTTCCTCCACAATCTTTTGTTTCGGAGGAGAATTACCGAAATGGACCAGCAGTTTTGAAGTTCCAACATGGAGAGTCCAATTGTCCATATTGTTTTAGTTTTATGCAGATTGACTTCACTATATGGTTAACAAAATGGATATTTATCATAATTAACAATGCACTTACCAATAGAATCTTATCATTCTTCTCACAGCCATATTCCTAATTTACCGACTAAAAAACTCACCGAATGTAAAGCAACAAATATTGCTCAAATAGCTCTACTATTCCCTTTTTTTTTTTTTTTGTGAGAAGGTAACAACTGTTATAAAAATCCAGAAAAGAAAAAAAACTGCACCAAGTTAATGCAGTCCAAAGTAATTACAAAAGGCTATAAATCAGTCTCCTATTCCTTTGGTTCACAAGGTTCCTATAACATCTACAAAGGATCCGTGATCTTCCATATATTCATGTTTACACCAAAAATAAAAATAAAAACTAAGCACTTCATCTTCATGCCACATTTCTATTGTGTATACAATATAGAGGATAAATGAGAAGACTTGCACCGTTGTTCATGAACATAATGCAACTCTAAGGGCTCCAATGACCAAGTAAAACCCCACAGTTTTTGTTGAAAACGGTCTTAGTCTCAAAAATAAAAGAGAAACAGAGGGAAACTCATAAAAGATGATAAATGAAAAGCAATGCAGGTTGTGTTCTTTTATGCTCTTAAAGGTTATTTTCTTTTATGTTCTTACAACCTCCTAAGAGCTGGGATTTATGGGAAGAAATTCACATTCCCATCGCAGAAGGATGAAAATAAAAAATAAAAATTAAGGCTGAAGAACTGGATATATTACATAGACTAGTATATGTGACATTTCGAATTTATGTTAGTATGTTATCTATCGGATTTCACATCAATCATGTCTTTGAATTAAAGATTTGGGTACTTTGCATGCTATCGGGTTTGCCAAACGGATTGGGATTAGGCGTCATCGCGGCTTAGGTAACTTGGGTCGTAAAACTGAGTTGGTGGAAAATGGTACAATCATGCCTTCTCTTGATGCACCATCTGTGTTACAATTAATCCACTCTTTACTAGGAAACTCCCAGCATACTCTTCTCTTCTATAATGTAGGGATTTTCAAGGAAGTGGGTGATATTTTGCTTTTCAGACTGAATTTGGGAAGAATAACAGGAAGCAACGAGGGTGAGGTTAAGATTTTGGAAGAGATCCTTATAGAATTTGATTTATAAAGAAACCATTTGCTGCAACAACCGTAGGGCTTTAGTCTAGTGGTATGAGCAAGACGAGTTATGTGGTTTAAGTGCATGTCATGAGTCTGAACCCTACCACAAACAAAAGCCTAGTGTCTAAGTGGAGAAGAGTATAGCTGCGGGCATTATCCATCGTATTTTGAACTATGCACCATTGGCCCTTGGGGATTTCTAGATTATAAAAATTTAAATTTAAAAAATAAAAAAAGTGGAACAATTTGATGCATGCAGAATTCTCCAATTATTGAAGTGCTCCTAGAGCTTCATAATGTGGAATTAATTCTCCCAGTGACTAAGCAAGATTTACACGAGCAAGCAATTGAATCAAAGTCCATATCCAGAATTGACACATTATCACAAAAACAAAGTGGACAAAAATTTTTCCTAAAGTGGCATAGGAGAGTTTGTCTAAGCTGGCTACTTGACTTTGGAAATGTACCTGTGACGCTAGATTGCAAAACAAGCAACATGACTAATCCGGAGTGCTACAATCAAAAAGCTCGTCCAATTGGCATGACAAGGGTGAAACAAATTCGAGAGAAATGAAATGGGCCAATTAGAGTGGAACAATAAGCAAAGAGGGATTGAAAAGCAAAGTACGATCACGGTGGTCGCTCAAAAAACTTGTTAAACAAAGATACAGAAGTGCTTAGCTTAACGAAAGGGACAATAATGTTTCCCTTGCATTGCTAGCCCTAAGACTGAAATTAGGACCAACTATACAAAAAGTAAGATATGGAGAAGGAGAAGAAGGTACTTTCAGTTTCTACAGAACAGCGGATAGAGAGAAGGAAAGATGGAGACCTCCTCTGCACGATGAAATTTTGTAAGATTTTGAAATTTTATAATATACCTGTTAGCCTTCAAAACAATTGGCTAAGATTTATCCAGGAGGTTCAGAAATCGATTTTCTTATTAGCTACCGTCAAAGTATGATGCTTCTTTAATAGCTAATGCCAGTGACTCAAGAAGCGAAACCTCACACAGATGTATTCAGGTTCACACAATTATGACAAGATTTCCATCTACATTGCTTTGGTAAAGCAGCCACTTTTGAGGTAAGGAGATAGTCTAGTTGAACAATAAAATTACCTGTCATAAATAATTACTGTATCTGCAGTTGCAAGGTTTATTCCTAAACCCCCTGCCCTAGTTGAAAGCAGGAAACAAAATCTTGAAGAATTCTTAGCATTAAATCGATCAATTCGGATTTGTCTCTCAGCTCCACCAACTTTTCCATCAATCCGTTCATATTGCCATTTCTGAAAAATTAACAGGCAAGTGTGCCAAACTCCAAATAGTGAAGACAGACATTGAAGTAGGTTTAATAATAATTTAGTGAACAAGTTTATATCCGCACCCTATAATTACAGTAGTCTTCTAGCAAATCAAGCATATGCTGAAATTGAGAATATATAAGAACTCTGTGACCTTGTTCTTTAAGCCTAACCATCATCTTGTCCAAAAGTTGTAATTTTCCAGAAGATTCCAGCAGCTGTCTGTCAAATAAAAATAAGCCATAGAGCAGATATATAAGATGTCAACAGAAAGAGCATAATGAACTTTCTTAACTAAGGAACCTTTCATGTTCCCCGGGTCATCAAGAGTCACAATGCTGAGACAATGCATGCCACATAAAATTTCAATATAGGGATTATTTGCACTTTAGGGCAACTGACAACATGAAGATCCTCTTTGACCCCGGTCACAAGAAAAGAAGATTTTTCTTTTTCGAAGGTAGCAGTTCAGTCAAAGTTTTGATGGTATCATAAGGGAATAAAAGAATTTTAAATGTCACTTCAGAGATTAGCACATCGAAATGCAGAAGAAGTAGAGACTGAAAAAGAGAAAAAAACATTTTGACCCAAAAAAAAAAAAAGAGAGAAATAGAACAAGAAAAGAATCACAGCTATCTCATTACTCAAGTTTAACTCCCACACATCATCTCTTCCCCTACAGAAAGCAACTACCAGCACCACCACCTCTAGGACCACCTTTCATTTTCCTCACCAACCTCATCCATCCTCATCACTTAACCCATATCCAAATTTTCCCCTTCTAATCGCTTGCCACCCCAGCTCCTTATGAACCCAAACCCTCGGTCCCACATGTCCCCCCCACCCCTCCCAGACTGTTATCATCCCCTCTAGTTTGACAACGTTTCTGAGGTTTTCAACATCAGCAAGTCTGCAGCCTCCCTTGTCATCTGCCCTTCTACAGTTCAAGGGAGAACCTTCCCCTCATTATCCCATATCACCCCTACTCCACTCTCAGCCCTCACTAACAATGCCAAATTCCACCCACCCGGTGTTGTCAAAGGCGAAAGCATAAAGTTCTATTGAAACTTTAAGCACAAAGCGCAGTCGAAGGCATTTTAATGAAGAAAGGCGCAGAGGAAGAAAAGTATTAACAAAAAGTAACAACTTTCTCTGTTTTATTTTATATGGCACTCTTTCCCTTTTAGACTGTTCCAAAAGAATTGATTCTTTTGTATATCTGGGAACTCTTTAACTTTAAACTTCTTTTTACCCTTAATAGCATGCTCTTATAGCTAAAGAAATGTCATGGCATGCAGACCACAAGTTTTGGTATGTGCCAAAATTCTTCCTTTTTTGAACTTCATGCCTAGTCAAAAACCTACATATGAAATGAAATGGAAAAAAGTGATACATGTACAATAATTATATGGATCAAGGAATTCAAAAGCCAGCAATAATATAAATAAGATATATGAAGCAAAAACTATATCCATAAAGTTCAAACGCCATTTAAAATCTCTAATTTTAAAATGCAAAGTAGTTTTAACTTTGTAATACACATTAATGACTGTTTTTATCATACTAAATTGTTTACCTTTTATTCCTTTCACTAAATATACATCCATAACTTGGCCTTAACAAGGAGTATATTGTTTTGCTAATTATATTTACTACTTAATGTTTGTTTTTCCCTCTTCAAGATGGAGCTCACGGCCATTGCAATAATTGATTTGGTCCCTACCCTCACGCTCCACCTAAGCAAGACAAAGTACTCAAAGTGTGTTTGCACCTTAGCTTCAGGGCTTAAGTGGGATTGCGCTCACCAATGGCATTTCCCTTTTTAAGAAATAGTAAGAATTAACTTTAATTTACCAATAAATATGAGATTATATGTATAGTTCCACCAACAATTGACTTAAAACTGCCATTTTTAAAGCATTGTAGGTGAATTTTGATATGACTAGAATTACAGAGGGTCAAAAAAAGCTTTGCATAACCAAAGGTCAGAATCAAAAGGGAAAAAATCCCTTATGAAAAATCTCGACAACTCAATCTTCAAAAACAAGTATTAACAGTTATGTAGTTGACTATCAAGAAATATGACGTACTTGTTAAACTCATTAGTGTCCTCTGGCTCAACACCTTCTAACATAAATGGATGACAGCAGAGCTTGCGCAGCTCCATCACCACATTTATCAGTGAAATCTGGTACACAAGCATCCAGCAAGGTCAGTTTAAAAACATATCCAGCAAGGTCAGAATTTCTATTGTGGCGTAAAGGGCATCTCATACAAGAAATTGACCCACCTGAGCACCTCCCTTGCGAGTCAGTATCTGGAAGTTACGCGTCAGAATAGCTTTGTAATACTCTTTCTGTTTGCTACTCAATTCCACACGTAAAATGAGTTCCTTTTTAGGAGGCAGCTCTGTCATGACATCTTTCTTGACTCCTGAAGTATCAAACATGCAACAGAGAATAGTTTAAAATAGATGTAAGTTACCCAAATTCATGTTTCTCGAAACACTTCACTGCCTCACGAATCCTTTCTAAAATAAACTAAGAGTTACTACGAATTTACAACAACAACAACATACCCAGTGAAATCCCACAAAGTGGGGTCTGGGAGGGTAGAATGTACGCAGACCTTACCCCTACCTTGGAGGTAGGGAGGCTTTACGTGCTGGAATTAATTGTTGCTACATAAGTTACCCTCAGTTTTGTTGAAAATATATGTGAAGTGCAAGAAGTTCAATCCTATCGCCCCAATCAGCTGTGCAGTTAAACAAGAGAAAGTGCTACTCCAGTCATCTAAATATACGCAGCTGATTTAGGAGGGGAGGCAAAAGCTCTACCAAATTAGAGTTTCTAATGACATGATAAGAAGAGAAGTTTGACATTTCCTAGTTGTTGGAGAATTAAAAATTGGCAAAGCATATTCTATCACCAACTCTTCACCTGGGAGGATTAACACCATATGGCATAGTTTACAGAAAAGACAAACACCAGAAGTTTGTGATTATAATGAAAAGCTTCACGTTACTACAATATATATATATATATATATATATATATATATATATATATATATAATATATATATAATTTCATTCAATTGTCATTTTATGATCTCATCCTTTAATTCATTCTCAATAGCCACGAGATGATTCCCGGAAATCCCCAACGAAAAATACAGACTATTCCTTCCTTTCGATCGAATCGATCATAACCACTACCTACATTCCCTTTCAGTTGATTTTATTCCTACAATTTACTTAGATTTATTGAATCCATCTGTAGACCTCCGAAAAAAAGACGTGTGTAGAACTGAACATTGAAGAAATCCCAAGAGAAATAAAAGATTCGATGATCTAATCAAATAATAGTACTATGATTCGAGAGAAAGTAACAGTATCTACTCGGACACTACAGTGGAAGTGTGTTGAATCAATACTGTAATTAAGCAATCGTTTCTTTCGAATATCAGTTTCCAACTTCCAATCAACAACGGGTAAAGGCTTTTACAAGGATATAGCTAGGATGACATTCAGATATCAACAAGGGAATACATTTCACCAATAGATATCCATTTCACCAATAGATATCATCGAACTAACAAATATTCAATGACAAACACAGGAAAAAGGTTCAGAATCGTACTTCTGAGCAGATGAGGTGCCAGCATTTTATGAAGTCTTGAAACCTGCTCCTCCTGACTAATGTCCTCAAACTCCTGCTGGAATTCCTCCAAGCTTCCGAACTGCATTTGACGTCAGGTACTATAAAACTTCACATGAACTCAACAATTAAATTAGTTCTGTAGGCTTTGCCAGAAACATGTTGTTGGACTAACCTTCCCAGCATCAAGGAAGTGCATCAGCATGAAAAGTTCATCCAGATTGTTCTGAAATGCATAACAAGATTAATTACTAAAGCCAAGAGGGAAAAAAAAAAAAAAGAGGTTCTTATGCTAATCAGATTTTGCATGACAAGAAAACTCGTTCTTGTTTATTTGAAGATAATAATAATTACGGAAATACAAAGTGGTGGAAGTATGTAGATTGTTTTAGATAGATCGTAGAAGCAAAACACACAGACATCAATCACCACCACTAGCCCACTTTCACACCGCAAAAGAACGGAAAAGGACAAGGAAAGCCAGATAAGAGAAAGAAACTGGTAAAGTATGTAGCCAAAAACCACAAAATGGAAAGCAATATGTTGAGGAAGATTTGTAGATTACAAGATCTGCAACCAATCAGGAGCAGGTAAATGAGCACTCAGTAGTCTCAAACTTCACAAACTAAGAGGTCGAGTAGTTAAAATATTGTAGTTCTTTTAAATTGCCTTTTCTTTGTGAAATGGTAAGTATCAACGATGTCAAAACTAGCACAAACAAAGTGATGTGATTACATCCAAAAAATAGCAAAAAGAACGTAAACTTGGTTGTCTAGACAAAGCATTCTATGAACTGTAACAAGGTTCAGCATTCTCAACTAAATCAGATGTACACCAAAAGGAAACCAAAAGATACAATCAAATTTGATTTTCCAAATTGATCGTGTTAGTCCTTCAAAACATCTTCTATTTCTCTCCTTCCAAATGCTCCACCAGATGCCTGCAGGAATGGTGTTCCATGCTTACATAAATGTTTGGGTATCCTTTCCTCTTCCAGCTTAGCAATGGATCTGTCGTGGACCTTGGCATAACCCATTTCACTCCCAGGAAGTTCAGGAACATGTGCAAAACTTGCGCAGTAACAGAACAATGATGGAATAGGTGGCTCTTGCTTTCTGAACTTTTCTCACGTAAGAAGCCTCTGCTAAGTGTTAACTAGATGTATACTCTCCTTTGTGGGTTAGACAAGCTTCCTTGATGACAAGCCACTCAAATCACAGTACTTTGACAGGTGCTTTGGTGTACCCAATTTGTTTCCAGGGACCAGCAACATTAGTCTGATTCACAATTATTAAAAGAATATGGTTGCATGATTTTACAGAGAAGCTGCCATCTGAGTGCCCTTTCCTTACCACTTGATCTTCTGTATTGTTCAAATCACTGACGGAAGATAGCACATTAAAAAACTCTACAACTCTGTCAAGCTCCATCATTAAAAATTTTCTTCTAAAAGTAATATTCCATACATTTCATCTTCTTTTTTAAAGGTAATGATTTATTAATGAAGGGGAAAATCTCATAACAAGCCATATATCAAAAAAGTAGAGAACCTACACAAATATATGATTCTCTACAAAGATAACGCAATCATCTATACGCGAATGGATCTCAATGGTACACCAAAAGGAAACCATTATCAACATCCTCAAAAGCTCTCAAGCTCCTCTCTTTCCATAGGCACCATATAATGGCTAATGAAGCAGCATCCCATGCCCTCGGTCCCTTCTGAAGGCCAAAATCCTCCCAAAATCGCCTCTTCTCCTCCTCGCCTAAGCCCGCTTGCGGCGCATACGCACTAATGATGTTCAAAGTAAGCCCTTCAACGACCACCTTAATCGACATCATCCTATCAGTGACCCTCCTAACCTCTACCACCTGATCCCTCAAATCACTATCTACTAAAATGCCTACCCCATTCCTATAGTTCGACCTACCAGAGAACCAAAGCTCATACCCGTCTACCTCCTTGGCTTTAGGGCCTACCCATTTGGTCTCTTGAACACAAGCTATATTAATCTTCCTCTTCTTAAGAATCTTAACTAGCTCTATGGATTTCCCCGTTAACGTCCCAATGTTCCAAGAACCTACTCTCAGCCTAGACGCTCCTCTAACCCACTTACCACTCCCAACCCTCCCCGGACGAGAACATGACCCTAGTCTACCATCAATAACCAAAGCCACAAAAGCTAGTATGAACTAATAAATTATTGAAAGGACTACAGTCTGCAAAATATAACTACAGGTGTATGGACAAAGAATGGATACGAGCAACTGGGGGTACCAACTCCAGTTGAACCGAAGTTACTGTTCACTGCCGTGGTACTGTTCACCGCCAGAGTAATGTTCACAAAGACCTGAAAGGGAGAAGAGAAGAGAAGAGAGGAGGGGGAAAAGGAAAAAAAGAAAAAAGAAAATGGAGGGAGAAGGAGGAGAGCGAACTGGCCTGAAAAATGACGCCGGAAAAACTCGCCGGCGTCGGATCAGCGGTGTTCTGGCCGCTGGTGGTAGCGCCAGTAGCAGATAAAAAGGGAAAAAAAGAAGAGGTATAGAAGAAGAGAAGAAGAAGAAGAAGAGAGAAGAGAGAAGAAAAGTAGATCTGACCGAAAAAGTGACCGGCGTTACCTGGTGTTGTAGTGGCCGGAAAAGTGGCCGGCGTTACCTGGTCTCCCACGTTAACTGCCGGAATAGTGGCCGGAACAGTACAGTGACCTATGAGTGAGAGTGAGAGAGTGAGAGAGAGAGAGAGAGAACAACCAGGTTTGAAATTCACCCATCTCCCAATCCTGAAAATTCCTTCTTAATCTCAAATTCAAATGCATTTCCCCCGCTAGTGTCCCACGAATCTGTTGAATTGTTGCCTCTCTTTGGCATGAGATTCCATGAATGTAAAAAGTAATCCTCAACTTACTCTCCGCACACATTATTTTCTCTACTGCCAGGCTGTATAGGGAGGGAAACTGATTCCTAAATAGCAAGTGTCACGCCAATTGTCATGCCAAAATGAAATTTTACTGTCGTTGCCTACTTTATAGCCAATGTTCTAAAAAACCTTTGGCCATAAAGCTCTGATACTTCTCCAGATTCCAATCCCCATTGGAGGAGATCCTCCGTTTGTAGATTAGATACTTCTCCACAAGGCTCTGATACTTCTCTAGATTCATTCAGTAAACTGCACGTTGAGATCACATTTCTCGACAAGGCATCCGTTTCAACATTAAGAGGGTGTTTGTATTGGCTTTTGGCTTATTGTTGTAGTTTCTTTGCCTAAAAGTAAGTGCTTAAAAGCACTTTTTATATTTCCCAAACACCACAAAAAGTAGAAAAGAGTTTAAAAGCCAATAAACACTTCAAATAAGCCAATCCAAACACCCTCTAAATCTCCATAACCATTTCATCAAAAGGCTTATGTTATGCACTTTTAGATTCTTAAAGCCCAATCCAACACTTCCTTCTTTGAAATAACTGTGGACCATTTAACCAAGTTGAAGGAATAACTTTCTTTGTTCCCTCGCCATAAGAATCTCTTCTTATCTTATTTATTTTTCTTTCCACCTTGCAAGACATAGTGAATAAGGACGTAATATTAGTTGTCATAGTATCCAGAACACTGTTTATAACATCCTCCTACTAAAGGTGGATAAATCAAACCCAATTCCTCAATGCAGTCAGAGAAACTTAACATATCTCTAGTTCTTCTGTCGCTGCCCTTTCTTTCTTCCACATATCTGGTGATATTAAAATCACCACACATTGCCCATGGACCATCATCCATCTCAAGTACAAATACTCTTTATCTCTGTTACAGTTTGGTTTGTAAATCCCAGTTAAGTGCCTGCTATAGTTCTGAAATAGGCTTTCAAGATGCAGTCTTAAAACTACATTGACCTAATGCAACATTTGTCCCCTTCCAAAATCGTTTACCCCATATAATCAATAAACCACCATTGCTACCTTCAGCTTCCACATATGTGAAATTCAATATCTATTCGGCCATAGTTGTCTGATTAATGATGAGGTAACGACATTCAATTTTGTTTCCTGCCACAAATAAATATCAGCCCTCCATTCCATTATCAGCATCTTTAGAACTCTCCTTTTCACCCTATTATTAAGTCCCCTCACATTCCAGCAAAATATTTTCAGCCATGATTCCCTGTAAGTCAGTCCCTTGCAACTCTCTCTCTCTCTCTCTCTTTTTTTTTTTTTTTTTTTTTTTTTTGAGAATGGTAACATTGGCCTTGCAACTCTCATTGTGCCTTGCAAAGTTTACCTTAAACACTAAACTTTTTACTTCATTTTTCCCAACCCTTCTTGGACTTCCGGGCTTACCAGACCTTTGGAGTTCTTTAAATTCTCTTATTGTCTATTCTAGTGAATTACATTGCTTCCTGTTCAAAACCTTGAAAGTGAACCCCTATTTGTTTGCTCAAATTTTAGAAAATTTTGCCGCACCCATGCAATGGTGTCAGCTTCCTTTGATTGGATCTGGCTCACCGGTTCATCATTATACCACTCGATCAATTGAATTTGTTCCTCACTGTCAATTGGTTGAACTTATGTAGTTGGTGTTCACACCATGTCCATAATCATCTCTTCTCTATTTTGCAGGTAAGGTTCCCTAAACTCAGCAATTTTTTGTGAATGAGGAGGATTTTGAAGAAGAAGAAGAAGAAGAAGAGATGAGATGAGGTTGTCTAAGAAGCATGGGACCAGCCTGTGTTAGCAGCTTCAATTTCAACAAAGATTGGGTCTGATGCCTCTTTCATCGGCACCAAAGAGTTTGTTTGAAGACATTTACTAGCTTCGTTAGGTTGAGATGAAGACCCCAAATTAATAGGCATAGTCTCAGCAGCAATTGTTGGGTTATTTTTATAGATAGAAGGCCCAGAATCTGGTCCTGTATTTTTTTATAAAAATTGTCACACATCACTTCACATCTATCCCCTTTATAAACAGTTTTTCATTGCCCGTATACCTGTCAGCCTCCTTTTCTCCTTTGTCTCTCCCATTTTGTAACTATAACTGAGACCCAAAAGGGTTTGGCCCAATCTCTGCTCTGGCCCCAATGTCTTCAAATCCCTCCCACGTCTCCCCACCTAAATCATTTTGAAATTCAAATACTGAGCCCATGTGCCCCAACATTTTGTCTAGGAGGTCCTAGAATCAAGTCAGACCATCTAGGAGGTGGTTCTGCAGCACCGCTACCTCAAGTTCCGCCCTTTTAGGACTGAAAGTTGTCATTTTTTCTTTTCGCTCACAGAAGGATCTTGAAGATCAAGTCCTCCTACTCTACTCCTATCGTCGTCAGAGTCAAATCTTGGAGCCTTTGAGTCAGATTCTAGCCCACCGGAGGTGATTTCTTACTGGCGTCTCCTCCTCAGTTTCGAGCCAACACCACACTTCCTTCCTAAGTTTCCTTGAGAAGAATAAAATTTCATTTCACAAGCTGAGTTAGTAACATATTTACCCCAAAATGAGCCTCAGCAGACAGTGATATGGCAAATTAACATACAATCTCCACTAAAACTATAGCACCCAAATTCAAGGTAATACTA
This sequence comes from Lycium ferocissimum, assembly GCF_029784015.1. Lineage (NCBI taxonomy): Eukaryota > Viridiplantae > Streptophyta > Magnoliopsida > Solanales > Solanaceae > Lycium > Lycium ferocissimum. The sequence goes on along the minus strand of NW_026722538.1, from coordinate 37,117 downwards.
TGGGATATAACTCACATGTTTACGCAAAGCAATTTCTACTACTAATGCTTGTATATTTCTTCTATGATAAGTCAAATACTCATATATTTCTCCAACCAATGAAACCAAAGAACAAACTCTCCAACCAACTTTTCCATATTTATCATAATAAAGCCTCCTTATTTCCACTCAGGGAGCAAAAGTGGGAAAGGGCCAGCATTGACTCTCCAAGAATAGCTTGCTTCTCTTGGTTGGTGGCCAAAGAAGCAGTATTGACACAGGAGAAACTGAGAAGAATGGGTTTTGATCTATGTTCTAGATGTTATTTATGTGGGGAACAATCAGAGACAGCCAACCATCTCTTTTTACATTGCAAATGGACATACCAAATCTGGAAGATCTTCATTAACCTGAGGGGAATCAGATGGGTGATGCCAGGTAATACAAAGGGGGCCCTTAGCAGTTGGGACAGAGAGGGTCTTTTGTCAAATCAGAAGGAGAGATGGAGGGTTGTCCCTGCATGTATATGGTGGATTGTATGGAAAGAGAGAAATCAGAGATGCTTTGAAGATAAACATAGTGACATACAGAAGCTGAAGATGAATTCTTTAGCTCTCTACTATTTTTGGTGTAAGCAGGAATGTCTAGTTGAAACAGAAAATATCTTTGATGTTTTGGATAATATGTAACTTGTAATATAGGAAGGCGCTTTTTTATTATAATCTGTAATAGTTTGGTTGGAGGACTATACTTTTATGGTATAGTATACCTGTGGATATATAGAATGTCAACATTGTTCAAAAAAAAAAAAAAAAAATCACTATTGATGATCATTTTTCCATTCCGTGTTCTCCACATATCCATCATAATGGAACATCCAAACTTATTCCATTCTATTTATGTTCCTCCACAATTTTTTGTTTCTACCACCTCTTTAGTTAGATAAGGACCTCTAATTTCATGATAAGTGGGGGGCTTCATTCCGGGACCAAATTGGCCTACGGCCGCAATGAAAGCTGAAAAAAATTCAGTATAATTGACACAATTGAAAGGGAGCCTTGCATCATACATCCATCGTGAAAACATTGTAACTGCACAATCCCTCAACGTATCCTCGGCAACATCTTGAGGAGTTTTACCGCTTTTCTCTGCCCTCTAACCACATCACCTGGCTTTTACGCGGAATAACAATCTATAGGACCTTTACTCCAGCCAGTCGATCCAAAACTTGAAGAAAATTTTGTTCCCTTCCCCTTTTTTGGGACTTTGAGGGAAGCGACAAATCATTAGCTTTACCTTCTTCCACTTGATCATCATCCTCATCATCATCAAGATTAGTCACATTTCCTTGATGGAGCATTTGAAGTTTTAGTTCTTTCTTTGCGCAATAAAATTTTGCATCTCTTCCTTCACATGTGACAGCACTTTTGGGAAAGATGTGACATTTCCAAAACACCACCAGTGAGATGTTGTTTGTGACGAAAAATCCCCCCTGTGCTAATCTTGCCACAAAACAAACATAAAACTTTGCTCTTATCTGGTGGACTAACTTCTCCCCATATTTCCAAGCTGGGCTGACCATGTATATTATGATCGCTATTAAAAGAGAAAAAAATCAGAAAACTGCCTACTGTAAATCTGTAACTAATACAATTAAATTAGTCAACTAAAAATAACAAGTTCAATTAAATTAATAAACTGGAAAAACTCAAACAACAAAGAAAGAAAGAATGGGAAAAAAAAAAATAAGAAGAAAAAGAGTCCAGACCAGCGACTCCAGAAAGAAGAAACAGAGGAAACAGTCTAGCGACTTCAAGCAGAGTCCTGCGACTCCAGCGACTGCGAGCAAGAACGGAAGAAAAATATTCGCCAGCCCTCACAGCAGTGAGCCAGTGACGAAGAGAAGAAGAGGGGGAGGAGTAGGAGGAGAAGAAGAAGAAGAAGAAGAAAAGAAGAGAAGCCATACCTGGAAGAAGACAGTCGAAGTTGCACCCAGAAGTCGCACAAAGAGTAAACCCTAGTCAGACACTTTTCTTCTAACAAGAGTCCCGTTTTTAAAAATTTAAGATAAAGAGCTCGCTTCTCACTTTCCAATAAAAAGTGAGGGCTTCTTCACGTCGCGTCACCTCAGCACAAAAAGCATGAGACCATCGCTTCGCTTCGCTAAACACTGATCTACCATTTCTGTGCAAGATTTTTTTTTTCTACAAAAGTATAAGAAACCCTAATACATACATTTTAATGGCTGCAGTTCTTTCAAATTCATGACTCTCTACAAGGAAAGATGGTAGACTGGAGTTTAACGTGCAGTAAGTCATAAAGACCAGTAATGAAAGAAATATAAAGACTTTTATGAATAAATCGAATTGGCCCCCAGCAACATAATAGCCAACATGATGCGGAAGACCTTTGAGCTTCAGAAAGCTCAGCAATCAAGAGGATCCTTTTCGCTAGAGGGATAAAAGATTTAACTTAGCTGAGTAGATGAGAAGCATAAAAGATGCATGTCTAAATTGTGGCGTCCCATTAAGCAGGAAGGAGTACAAAGAATCAGATTTGAGCATGTCTTATAACAACTTAAACCATTTGAGAAAAATGAGGGTCAAACTCCTGGAGACCAAAGGGGACTGCAGGAGTGTGTGAGAGTTGAGTTTATTTCTTAGTCCAAGCTCCAAGGTGACCAAAGCATGGAAAAAACATAGTATGAAATAAACACTCTATATTAGATGAAATCTTGTCAAGAAATAAATATTATTTATTTTAGATAGGTGTTAAATATAAAGCATAGAAAGAAAGAAAGTAAAGCATCCATGATTTTGAGCCCGTTTGGATTGGCTTATAAGTTGCTTATAAGCTGTTTTCAGCTTTTTTGAGTGTTTGGCTGGCCAGCTTAAAGTCATTTTGTGCTTAAAATAAGCCCAAAAAATTAATTGAGCCCGTTTGGCTTAGCTTATCTAAAGCAGCTTATAAACTGAAAACAACTTATAAGCCAAAAAAAATAAGTGTATAAGCTGCTTTTTTTAAGCTCATCCAAACAGGCTCTTTATTGCATTAAAGGCAGGTAGGCGGTACGCTGCAATTAACCTCTCACACCAATAGAGATTAAGTAGTTCAGTTTCTATGGGGTTATTTACTACTCCAGTTACTTTGAGCATAAGCCAATTTGGAAAATGGTGTAGCACCTAGTCACTCTTAAATTTTCAGAGTGCGAATTTTGAGGAATTCAAATCGAATAGGTGAAATCCAGGAATTCTTGACCAATTCAAATGGCCTAAGAAAAATTAGAATAACAAGGAAAACTAGATGATGTAAGATTATAAATAACAGCTAGGGGGAGAGAGAGTGATTAAGTGATACAGATATGCAAAATAGTCAGAAAGAGGACAACTAGAAATGAGGGTTTGAATATTACATAATATATGAAACTAAGGCATGCAGAAGGATGAACTTATCCTAGAAAATTGTTACATGAGCTATGAGAAGAAAAAACAAAGACATTTAAGGAAATGAGCCTGTACTTGAAAGATAACCTGAAGCAACAAGTTAAAGAGGGTTTATATGTTTTGTGGGGGTATTTGTACACTGTTGCATACAGGCTGCAGCCCACCTCCACCCGAGGGGTGTTCTTTATTTGAAAAACCCATACACATACAAAAAGAGGGGAAACTATAACCACAGAAGTAGAATGATTGGTCAAAGAAAGATGGGATTGTATTTTGTACCAACTATTTTAGTATGGCAGATGCAACATCAGGATAAATACCCTATGATTCTACGTAACTGGATATCCAAGCATGAAATGAGAGAACTACCAGGTGCATAGAAAGCAACCTATAGCAACAAACCTGAAGAGGAGTTCCAGTCAAAAGAACACGATGCCTAGTAGAGTACTGCTTCAAAGATGAAAACAACTTGGAATCCTTGTTCTTGAGACGATGACCTTCATCAACAATCTAAATGCAGATGTCAAGCACCTTTTAGATGCAAAAATAATAACAAGAGATAACGGCACAATTAAGGATTTGGAAAGCAATTACCATGCACTCCCACTTTATTGGCTTCAGAGAGGCACTATCCATGATGATCATTTCATATGAAGTCAGGAGGACATCAAATTTAATCCTATCTTGCTTGCTTTCACCAACAATTTGACCAGATTTCTTTTTCTTGGTCTTCTTAAGATTTTTGGGGAAGAAAAATTCATATTCTCTAATAATAGTCCGAGCTTGTGCACCTCCGACATACATAACCTACAGAGATCAATTCTCTTCAGGAAAGGAATTATCTGCTATTCATCGTAGTAGCTATCATTCTGCTATTCATAGTAGGAAATAAATCACCTCATACTTACCACATTCATTTGAGGAGCCCAAGTGGCAAACTCACGCTCCCAATTTCTCAATGTCGAAAGAGGTGCTACTACTAAATGTGGAGAGAGATTCTCTTTAAAAAGGGAGGCTAAAAATGCAATACTCTGTATTGTTTTGCCTGCAAGCTTGAAAATACATCAGCAAAAAAGAACCTAGCAGTATTCCAGAAGAAACTATATGCAACAAGGAAAATAGAGAAAACAAATTCAGAAAAGGAGCATGCAGCAGTGGTATAGGATAAAGCAAATGAGAAAAAAGACGAGAAGAAAAAACCAGGAAGCCTCGGGACAACAAAATAAATCTTACCTAGCCCCATTTCATCAGCCAGTATGACATGCGTCTGTTTTGACCAAGCAAAACGCAGGAAATTCAGCCCTTCAAGCTGGTATGGGTGGAGTGAACCTTTATTTCAATCGTAGATGAAGATTAAGGAACTTCATTACATGACTACAATAACATAGATAGACTAATTAAAACCAAAATCATATATACCTCCAGAAAGAAATTCAGGACTGCTTTCATACTGTTGAAATTCTTTGGACTTCTTGTTAGATTCTGTTGTCTCTGTAGCCACACCCTTTTGTTTACTTGAAGATTTTTTACGTCTAGACTGAACTGTATGATATCTTTCAATTTCGTGCAGAAAAGAAGAAATGTCTGATTCAAATTCCCAGTAGCACTCATCATACGGAAGTTCCTTCCACTTTACAAGATACTCCTTTTCTTCACCATCTCCCCTAAGAACAACAGCATATTATTCAATGCAATTTAACCTGAAACTTACATTTCTTTTATAGGCCCAAAAAGATTACAACTTAAATCAAATGAACGATTTGAGGAAAAAATTCAACTAATAGGTACTTACAAAATCTATTATTATAACATGTATATGCTTGCTTCATTAACACAATCATATTTCTTAATAAATGGTCTCTAGTTTTAAAATTATTAAAAATTAGGAAACTATCAATATGGCAAGAGCTTATACTTGTAAATATGGGAAATAACAAAGCTTAAATGAGTGTTTGGCCAAAAAGTTTTTCACCTTATTTTCATTCCAAAAGCCAGTAGAAATTTTATAATTGTGTACTTAGGAATATGAATTACTTTGCTTTCCTTTTTTAAGGATCACTTCTAAACACTATTTAAACCCAACACGCTTGAGGGAATAATCAAGCAATACTTCACAATATCTTTTCTTTCCTCATTCTTTACATGGTATCAGAGCCAAGGGTTTAGAGTCCCTACTCTTAACAATATTTTTTATCTCACCTCTAAAAGTTGCTGCACTTACACTATCACAGCTAAAAGATAAATTTAAAAATAAAAAATAAAAAATCCTTCCAAAAAACAATTCTGCTTCTTTTTCGTCTTATTCCCACAAAATATGGTGGTTCACAACTGATAGAGCTGGAATTCTACCTTCATTGGAATCAAGGACTACTAAATGACTGTTTGGCCAAAAAGTTTTTCACCTTATTTTCATTCCAAAGCCAGTAGAAATTTTATAATTGTGTACTTAGGAATATGAATTACTTTGCTTTCCTTTTTTAAGGATCACTTCTAAACACTATTTAAACCCAACATGCTTGAGGGAATAATCAAGCAATTAATTCACAATATCTTTGCTTTCCTCATTCTTTATATGGTATCAGAGCCAAGGGTTTAGAGTCCCCACTCTAACAATATTTTTTATCTCACGTCTAAAAGTTCCTTCACTTACTCTATCACAGCTAAAAGATAAATTAAAAAAAATAATTTCGTTCCAAAAAACAATTCTGCTTCTTTTTCGTCTTATTCCCACAAAATATGGTGGTTCACAACTGATAGAGCTGGAATTCTATCTTCATCGGAATCAAGGACAACTATGAACCTGCCCCCAAACATAAGGGATATTTTTGTTATTTTCTCACGGTCAAAACACGCTTCTATCTCCAGCGACGTCTTTTCAACCCTTGAGATTAAAAAAACAACTAAAGGTGGTGTAAATAATGCTTTAACTTACGGAACACCCTGTAGGGACAACAATCACTACAAAATTAACCATGTTTGACTACACCACTACCATCCACAGCTCATGAACATTTCAATCTGTTTCCATGGAGCTTCCTTCGCAACAATGATCTCCACTTAACAATTAAATGAAAGCTCAACCTTAAGCTAAACATAAGAACTCAAACAAATATTATCGGCTTTGAATGCAATAAGGGGGAGTAACTAAAACATTTCGGAAGCAAAGAAAAGCATTGAACAGAAAATTTTGAGGACTAGTTAACAGCTCAACTGAATATCTACAGGCCAGTTCTTTAAAAGCACCTGCGAGCAAGAATTCGATCAACTGTAGTCCACTCAGGTCGGATAGCAACGTATTCATCTTCAGAGTTAGTCATTGATGACATTTGGCGATGGAAGTTATTCACTTTAGTCTTTAAACGGGGATATGCTTTGTAAGCTTTTACAAACTCTTTCTCTGGCACCCTGCAATAGTTAAAGCGCAATATGACTTCACATATATAAAAAAAACAAAGATGTCAGAAGGTCTAAAGGAGATAACATAACAATATTAAACTGCTCATTTACATAAACAAGCATTATGGTGAAGCATAGAAGACAGCTATAAGCACTACAAGACGATCTTAGCTGCTATAAAACTGTCATAGGTGTAAACAGAATCTAGAGCAAATAAAGTAGTAGTTAAAAATAAAAATACCAAGTGCAGTGAAGATAAGACAATCCTTTCCACTTAACAAGGTACTGTTTGACAAATACTTGCTTCGACCCTAGCTTGGAAGCATCCTTATCATCAGCAACAGTAGGGCGTGTTTCACAGTCCAATATCTTGTCAATATCATTCAGGGGACTCACCTACAGAAAAACGGGAATATCTAGAGTAAATCTAGGTGGGAGGGGAAGGGAACTGATGACAGTATCAGAATTCCATGTTTAATTAAAAAAATTGATAGAAGAATGGATACATACACATTCAGGGCACCTCCAGCTGCTTGGGAGAGGAGCCTTTAGTGGTGGAACTAAACACTTGGGGTGGTAAGCGTAATTACACGTTTCACAGTACAAAAGATTACTATCACCTCCACAAGCTTGACAAGACTCCTTTTTCTATCAAAAGAGTCAATTCGCATTGTTATTACCATTGTAAGTAAAACGAATAAAGATCATTAAAATGAAACACTACAAAGAGAACATGTTTCTGGAAAGCTGCTAACACAACCATACTAAATATGAGCAAAGTCCATAAAGCAACCAAGATATGATGTAATCAATCCAAGAACAAAAGAAAATGACACGATTCAACTGGAGGAGGCCAATATTCAATAGTACTCCTCTTCATCAGCCTATCTGGGAACATTACACCGACGAGAAAAGAAAAATCCTCTTTCTTTTTAACTTAATAGTTAGTAGCCATACCGAAAAATGAAAGAATAGAGGAGTAACAGGCGAGCAAGAAAACCCTATGGCTAAGAGGACTCTAATCGTGAAGGAAAGGGATCCAATCCATTCTTGAGATCAAATAAAGGCAAAAATAGAATATGTCAAAGACCTAGCATGAAAAGAGCGCTCTCCAAGGGCATGGAATGTCTAATTTTTCAACAGAAAATTTTAAATAAGAAAAAACCTTTTCACTAAACCACTCAAAAAGGAAAAGAGAATTATGCATTCACCATGTATCACTTTGATGACAGTGTTTTGGAGAGCGAGAGGCGACAAAAAACAACGAGGGCCCGCTTCACTAAGGGGGGAAGCTTGAAGTGAAGCGCCAATTAATAGAAAAAAATTAAAATATTAAATTTGCATACATAAATAACTAACAATTCAATAGCGATAACATACTAGCAAATGTTTCAATTCAAAAACTAAAGTAGATAGTAGATACTAAAAGTCTTGAACTAGATAGTCAACAATTCATAAGACAAGCAAATTCAAACTGAAAAAAAAAAAAATATAAAAAAAATTGCAGGTAATGCACGAAGCAAAAAACTGAGAAAGAAACTCCAGAAACAAAGGAGAAAACAGAGGACGAAGAAACAAACTGAGCAAAACAGAGACCTACGTTTTAAAAGAAGACTCATGTGGACAAGTTCTTTTTTGAGAATGGTAACAAGACTCCCATGGACAAGTTCAGACTCAAAACTATAACAATCATTTCAACAACTTGAAAGAGATGGCATCCAAATTCATTGAGTGCTTTGCTAATTGGGAAGCTTCTACCAACATGCAAAAGGCAATTTCTATTCCCTCCTCTTCTAAATTACCACTTCACACAGATTCCCCTGTTTTAGGGTTCAAGAAGGTTGCGAATTTAAATATTGGGTCGGGCAGGAAAGATGCGGGAGATAAAGGAATGGATCAGTATCAAGAGTTTGAAGAAGAAGAAGAAGATGGGCAGATGGCACAAGAAGGTTCAGATAGGGCACTAACCTGCCCAGTTATTTCCTCTCCTTTGGAGGAACCCCACTTGCAAGAGAACTTTTGCCTGAGAAGTGACGAGGAGAATTCAAACCTGATCTCCATTGAAGATGCAGTTCCTTTTGACCAGCAGTGCCTCGAGGAAGAAAAAGATAAGGAACCGAGTGATTCAAATTGGGTACAAGAAAACATCATCAAATTCAGCGAGAGTTTTCAAGTGGATATCTCGGGATGCAGGGAGGAAGCATTGAAGTTGTTTATGAAAATTGATAGCATGAGGCAGAACATTGTCGAAAAGGCAGAAACAAAGATGATATCGACTCCAAGTGTGAAGGCATTCAACAAACTAAAAAGCCTGGATATAGGGAGCAACTTTAGAAGCAATGGTACAAGGAGCAGAGGGGGATACCATTTTCCAAGTGACCAATGACAGTCAACATTGTTTCTTGTAATGTGAGGGGCCTAAACCAAGTAAGAGAAGCCTAATAAGAAATCTTATCCTCAACTGGAAAGCTGATGTTTATTGCTTTCAAGAGACTAAAATAGAAGGAGACATTAAGGATATTGTCAAAGATTTATGGGCAAACAGATGGGTAAAATTCTTTCAACTGGAAGCTACAGTGTTATGAAAGGCGCTCGCCTTACGCCAAAAGGCGTGAGGCGTGGCAAGGCGAGCCTGCCTCGCCATAGCCAGCTAAGGCGTGGCAGTTTCAGAAAGGCGAGGCAAGGCGAGAATGGCGAGCATGGCGAGGCGAATGCGTATGGCGAGCAAGGCGTCGCCTTTTGTTTTTTTTTTAAAAAAGAGCTGTCTTTTTAAATACATATATTGAGAATAAAGAGTAAATATTATTTCTAGGGTTTTATACTTTTATTTCGTCACTTTACCATAGCAGCTGCGTCTCCTCTTCTTCTTTGGTTTCTTCTTATTCCAACTTCCACCAGCTGACCAGCAGCAGCAGAGCCACCTTCAGCTTCCGCCACTTTCAGGTAAGCTGCTTCTTCTTTTTCCTTCTTCTTCAGTTCTTCTTCTTCTTCTTTTTCCTTCTTTCTTTTATTTCTTCTTTCTTTCCGGCCTGGCTGGCTTTTTCCGGCAGCAGATTAGCCTTTTCCAGGCAGATCTGACTTTCCGGCAGCCGGCCGGTGACCCAATTCCGGCAGGTTTTTTTTTTTTTTTTTTTTTCATTTTTCATTAATTTTTGCCTTCTATTGTTATATAAACAGATTTCAATAATGACATCCCATTCCGATGGCAGAGATATAGGGTGGAATTTTGGTAAAAAAGGTCCAACTCAGCATGAAGTTATATGTAATTTTTGTGAAAAAAGTAGCAAGGGTGGAATAACCCGGCACAAACAACATTTACTTGGTATCGGAATAAATTTTAAAGCCTGTAAAAGATGTCCGGAATCAGTTAAGGCGAAAATAAAAGCTTATATGGAACAAAAGAATGTGGCAAAAACCGAATTTCGATACATGTGTGGCTGATCATATGGATGATAGTGATGATGATATGGATGAAGTTAATGAAATGATGCCTCCTAATCAAAAAAGGAAGACCGGGACGAAAGGTCCTGAATCTTTATTATCCAAGTTAGTAATGAAAGATCCTTTTAAGGGATCGTCTTTGTAGGTGCTTTTGCAAGATGGGTCTACGATGCAGGCTCCTTTTAATTGTGTCAATGCCAAAAGTTTTAAAAAAGTCATTGACTACATAGGAGAATATGGCCTAATATGAAGCCTCCAACCTATCATGAAGTTAGAGTTACTTGTCTAAAAAAAGAGGTGGAGAAAGTTGACGAGATTGTGGAGAACATAAAGTGCGATGGAGCAAGTTTGGATGTTCCATTATGATGGATAAATGGACAGCCGGAATGGAAAAATGGTCATCAATGTTTTGGTAAACTCTCCAAAAGGTAGTTTGTTTCTTGGATCATATGATGCTAGCCACTCTTTACGATTCCACTAAAATGTACAGCTTGTTTGAGAGGACTATTGAGTCGGTGGAAAGGATAATGTTGTACAAGTGGTTACCGATAATGCTAGTGAGAATGTAAAGCAGGTCAAATGATGCATGGCACGTTCCACATATTTATTGGACTCCATGTACCCGTTGTATCAATTTGATATTTGGTGACATTTTCAAGATCAACATATGCTTCAGGTAACTTTAATATAGTTTTGACTTGTGCACTTGTTCTATAGCATCAAAGTGTTACATTTTACAATTTATACTTAATAACTATTTGGTATTTCTTTTGTAGTTTTTAGCAAGGCTACTAAGATGTATGCTTACATCAGTCAAAGGCCATTGCTATTAAACTTGATGAGGAAGTTTACAAATGAAAGAAATTTGGTGAGACCGGGCAAGACTAGATTTGCAACAGCTTTCTTGACTTTGCATAGTTTTTACATGCAAAAGAAAAACTTAAGAAGCCTAGTCACTTCAAATGAATGGAAACAAAGCAAACATGCAAAGGAAATTGCAGGGAAAGAGGTTGCGAGGAACATTATTTCTCCATCATTTTGGAATGATGTTTGTAAGGCACTTAAAGTTGGTGGTCCTTTGATTATCGTACTTCGTTTGGTGGATGGGGAGAGGGCTATATTTATGAAGCTATGGATCTTTGCAAAGAATCTATTGCAAAGGCATTTGGGGGTGATGAGAGGAAGTATGAAAAAGTTTTTAAGATCATTGATAAAAGATGGTCGGATCAACTTCATCGACCTTTGCATGCAGCAGGACATATTCTGAACCCGGGGTTATATTATAAGAATGCAGCTGCTGAAACTTTAGATGGAGAAGTGTGGGATGACTACATTTCATGTCTTGAGAAGTTGGTCCCTGATCACAATTTGAGAGATAAAATGTCGGTTGAGCTTGGTAAGTATAGACAAGCAGATGGGACATTTGGTAAGGAATCTGCCATTAGAGCTAGAGACCGTTTGTCACCAGGTAAGTTAGTTGTTTTAGTTGTTTTTATAACTTATTTGATTTCTTTATACTTAATACCTTTTGAAATATTTTTTCCGTAGTCGAATGGTGGATGCAATATGGTAACCATGTTCCAGCCTTGCAAAAGTTTGCTATCAAAGTACTAAGCTTAACTTGTAGTGCATCCGGATGTTAAAAAAATTGGAGTGTCTATGAACATGTGAGAGAGAAGAAGATTTATTCTATCAGTTATATTACATAATTACATTATCCTTATTTTATTAGCATTCTTTAATTACTCTCTACAACTTATACACAGATTCACTCCAAGAAGAGGAATAGACTTGAGCTAAAACGTCTCAATGATCTAGTGTACATTAAGTACAATAGAACATTGAAGCGTCGTTATAAAGCTCGCGACACCATTGATCCAATTAGGTTGGAGAATATTGAGGAGGTAAATGAATGGGTAAGGAGCACCCGAAGACCTTGCGAGAGGAAGAGTTAGAAGATGATGGTCTCGGCTTGGGGTGTTGTTGCTTCGGAAGTGGATGTGAGGAGAGTATCTATGGTCTTAGGGCGAGTTGTTCAAATGAACAAGGATAAAGGGGTGGCTGTTCAAATTCTTTGATGAAGACTGAGGAAGAAGAAGATGACGACGATATAATGCTAACACTCTTGTGGTTGAAGAATTTTTAGATCTTGAAGAAGAATAGATGTTGCTTCGTAATAATTTAGTTAATGCTAACACTTAGACCTTATGACTTATTAACTATCTAGTTGGAGACTTTTAGACTTTAGTATCAACTATCAACTATCTCTTTTAGTTTTTCAATTGAAATATATGCTAGTATTTTGTTGAATATTTGAGTTTTTGGGTATTTATATATGCATATTTAATATTTTAATTTTTTGTGTTAATTCTCGCCTCGCTCTAAAAAGGCGCTCGCCACGCCACGCCTCGCCATGAGGCGTGAGGCGAGCCCTTGTCGCCACGCCTCGCCTTTCGCCATCCTAAACACTGAGTGGAACGAGGGGTGGAACTCTGATGATTTACGATGGGAGAGCTTGGGAAGGTGAAATCAGTAGCGTGGGGGCTTATTCCTTAACCTGCAAATTTACTGGCAAGAATCAAAATCTAATTTGGCTCCTAACTGTTATCTATGCTCCAAATGATAGAGGAGAAAGAGAAGAAGTTTGGTGGGAAGTTGGTTCTGTCAGAGGTCTATTCACAGGGCTTTGGGTAATGTGTGGGGATTTTAACACTGTTAGATTCCCTTCTGAGAAGAAAAATTGTAACAGAATTACCAGATCAATGACTGATTTCTCTGATTTCATAGAAGACATGGGTTTGCTAGATCCTCACTTAATAGGGGGTGAATTTACCTGGAAAAAAGGAGAGGGATATGATATTGCATCTAGATTGGACAGATTTCTTCTATCTGATGAATGGGATGAGGGGTTCAGGAATATCAAACAATCAATTTAACAGAGTCGCTTCTGATCACACACCTATGATCTTACAGAGTGGAAACTGGGAACCTGTGAAATCATATTTCAAATTTGAGAATTGGTGGCTACTTGCAGAGGATTTCAAGGAGAGAGTCAAAGAATGGTGGAGTTCTTTTGTTTATGAAGGAAGGCCAGATTTCATTCTAGCTTTCAAGCTGAGAGCACTCAAAGATAAATTGATAGAGTGGAACAAAACTTCTCAAGGTAATCTTGCTCTTCAGAAGCAATCCATTCTTACCCAACTTGCAGAATTAGAAGTAATCCATGATCAGAGGGCTCTGAGTGGAGGAAATCCTAGCAAAAACTTCCTTACTGGTAGAATTTGACGAAATTGCTAAATATGAAGAGGTGGCTTGGAGACAAAGATCAAGGGCTTTGTGGTTGGAGGAGGGGCACAAGAACACTAAGTTCTTTCATAAAACTGCTAATTCACATAGAAGGTTTAATAACATTGATGAGTTGAATGTTGATGGAGCGACTATCAAGAATCCTGAAGAGATAAAGAAGGAAATTGTCGACTTCTATCAGAATCTCTATACAGAAACTGAATCATGGAGACCAACTGGTGGTATTAGAGATGGCCTCCGATTTCAGAAGAAGACAATCAGATGCTACAAGGGGAGTTTGAAAATCAGGAAATATGGAATAGTGTTAAGTTATGTGCTGGAGACAAAGCTCCTGGACCTGATGGATATACCATGGCCTTTTTTGTTCATTGCAGGGAAGTGGTAGGGGAGGAGGTGATTGCTGCAGTCAAGAATTTTCATGACAGATGTTTATTTGAGAAAAGTTTCAATGCCACATGTGGCTTTGATCCCAAAGAAGGTGGGAGCCAGAGAATTGACAGATTTCAGACCTATTAGCCTCATAAGTAGCATTTACAAAATCATTTCCAAAGTGCTGACTGAAAGACTTGAGAAGGTCATGCACAAATTAGTGGATAATCATCAAATGGCTTTCATCAAAGGTAGACAGATTATGGATGCTATCCTTATAGCAAATGAATGTGTGGATTCAAGAATGAAGAGCAGTGTTCCAGGTGTCCTATGTAAACTGGATATTCAGAAAGCATATGACCATCTCAACATGAATTTCCTTCTGAAAACACTGGCTAAAAGAGATTTTGGGGCAAGATGAATCAGGTGGATAAAATTTTGCATCACTTCAGTGAAATTTTCTATCCTCATCAATGGTTCTCCCACAGATTTCTTCCCTTCTCAGAGAGGTTTAAGGCAAGGTGATCCTTTGTCTCCTTTCCTGTTTACCATTGCTATGGAAGGCTTAAATGACATGCTAAGAACTGCTCAAGTTAATTTGTGGATTAAGGGTTTCAAAGTCTCAAACAGAGTGGGGACAGATATGGAGATCACACATCTTCAATATGCTGATGACACACTGATTTTTTGTGATGCTGATAGGGAGCAACTAAAGATACTGAGAGTGATCTTTATCCTGTTTGAAGCAGTCTCAGTTTTACACAGTAACTGGAACAAAAGTTTCTTATATCCTGTTAATGAGGTACCCAATCTCTCCTCTTTGGTTGAGATTTTGGGGGGAAGAATTGGGGAATTGCCAACAGTCTATTTAGACATGCCCCTTGGAGCTAAAATTAGATCCATAGGTATTTGGAATGGGGCGGTGGAAAAATGCGAAAAAAGACTTGTGAACTGGAAGAGTCAATATTTATCCTTGGGAGGGAGACTGACACTGATCAATAGTGTTCTTGATGCTATGCCTACATACATGATGTCCCTTTTTCCCATTCCTAAAGAGTGTTATTGAGAGGTTGGATGTCTTGAGAGGGAACTTCCTTTGGCAGGGAACAGTGACACTAGGAAGTTTCATTTGGTTAAATGGGAGGCAATAATAGGTAGTAAAAAGGAAGGAGGATTTGGGATTAGGAATCTAAAAGCACAGAATCAAAGCCTCATGATGAAATGGCTTTGGAGATTTGCCTCCAATGAACAATCCTTGTGGAAAGAGGTGATAAATTTGAAATATGAAAGGGAAAACAACTGGACAATTAAGTTTCTGACAAGTACTTATGGAGTTGGTCTTTGGAGAGCAATCAGGAATCTTTGGCCTTAACTCAAGGAAAATTGCAGTTTAAAGATTGGAAATGGCATGAAGATATCCTTTTGGGAAGACAACTGGATAGGACAAGGTAACTTAAAAAATTTATTCCCAGATATTTACATTCTCAATCAGCAACAAAATGCTACAGTGGCGGAGGTGTGGTCAAATCAGGGGTGGAATTTGAGATTTAAAAGACTCCTAAATGACTGGGAGATCCAGAGTTTAACAGATTTCTACAAGAACTTGGAGCTATATAAAGGTCCTGCAGATGTTGAAGATTGCCTATTCTGGCAGAATCACAACCAAGGCAAGTTTTCAATTAGGGAGGCCTATAAGACACTCAATATATTCAGGTACCAGATTGATCACTGACCCTGGAAACTGATATGGAAGACAAAAATTCCTTACAAAGTGTCATGCTTTGTCTGGTTACTAGCTAAGCAGGCAGTTCTGACCCAGGAGAATCTCATGAAAAGGGGTATCCACCTTTGTCCTAGATGCTTCTTTTGTGAAGAAGAGGCAGAAAATGTTTGTCACCTCTTCATTCACTGCAGGGTTACTTATCTTTTTTTTTTTTTGAAACTGGTAATTTTGTATTCCTCAGCATTAAGGGTATGCTGGCCACCTCCAAAAATTTACATTTTACTGAAAGAGAAATACTTACAGTAATCCTAAAAAGTCCACTAACTGAACTTCCTCTTCTACATATTGTTCTTTACACCAAAACTTAATGAAGTAAAGACCTTCCATTGGATCTTCTGCAATGAACTTTCTCTGCCTTTAAAAATTCTGTCATTTCTTTCCTTCCAAATGTTCCACCAGATGCAGGCAGGAACTGTTTTCCACCAAATCTTCTGACTCTTGCTCCCTCCCCTTCTTATCCAACAGCTTAGAAGGTCTGCAGTGTGTTCAGGCATAGTCCAGTTCACCTTAGCCAAATTAATGAACAATGCCCAAACTTGTGCCGTAACTTTACAATGAAGGAAAAGGTGATTGTTTGTCTCTAAGGCCTCCTTGCATAATGTGCATCTTGAAGCAATGTTTATTCCTCTTTTCTGCAGTGCTTCATGAGTCAAGCAGGCTCTCCAAGCTATCAGCCAGGTGAAACACTTCACCTTAGTTGGTGCCACACTCTTCCAAATGGATTTCCAAGGTCCTGGTGTCCTCCCTGAAATTTCAGTCAAACCCTTGTTGTACAATCTGTTCACAGAGAACAGTCCATCTTGATTATGCTTCCATGTCAATTTATCTGGCTCAAAATTAGTTCCTTGAAATCACCAATTACTGTCAATAGTTCTGCTACCCATGCTATTTCCCAATCATTTAGAAGTCTTCTGAAAACCAAATTCCAGCCTTGGGGAGACCACATCTCCTCTATTGTACTATCTGGATTTGTGCTTATCAATTATGGAGATTATTTATCACTATGAAAGGGCTATCTTGGATTATGCCAGGGATAATTGTCCAAGTTCTAGAGTTGTGGAATAGCTATGGCAGTTTCTCTAGCCACAAAGAGAGATGGAGAATTATACCAGCTTGCATCTGGTGGACAATTTGGAAAGAACGGAATCTCAGGTGTTTTGAAAACAAATGTAATTCTATTCAGAAGATGAAGATGAACTGCTTAGCTTTATTCTATTTTTGGTGTAAACAGGAGTATATGGAAGATCTAGAATCATTCTTAGATGTCGTAGGTTCTATATAAGTTTTTGTTATAGGATTGAAGATCTTCTTCATACTCTTTGTAACTAGGGAGTTCTGTCAGTTTTTGTGACAGATCTGTTTTTGGATATAAATACAAGTGTTACCTTATCAAAACAAAACAAAACAAAACAAAACAAAAAAAAAAAAAAAAAAAAAAAAAGAGATACATTATATGCCAAGTCAATGAGCTAGAGTAGAAAGGTATTATCTCAGTAGGAAAGAAAGTAAATTTTCAACATAATCAAGAATTGAAAGCATATGAAGCAGGCAACGTTCTTTTTTCCTAAAGGCAGCAACTCATTTTGAAATAATTGTAATGCAGGAGAAAGAACAGAATTGAAGCAGAAAGACTATCGAGGCTTTGCAAAATTAAAATAGAATACTAAAGAGGGTACTACTTGTTCAACATTTGGATGGAATATTTCCGTCTCACCTATTTTAGCCTGTCAATGTTTTCTAGAGCTGAAGAAACTAATTTTCAGATCTGACTTCTGAGCAGTGCACCAAAAGTACTGGTAGGTGGTAGCATCTTAACTAATCTAGCAGCTTTCAAATTGAATGTCCTGTACTTCCAGTAGGACTTTTTATCAGATTTCATAACCATTACTTGATACTTCTAACTTAAGAATTTAAGGTGCAACATTGTCCAAAGGGGAAAAATGAAGGGGTAAAGCAGAATTGTCTTTTTCCTTTTTCTTAAAGTATTGGAAAGTGCCGTTCAATTTTAAAGGCATAAAGTACATTTACATGAACCACAGAAGGCAAAAGAATCAACTTTAAGAAGGTTTCATCAATTTCATCTAATCAAAAATAGAAAGTAAGATATTCAAGTCATAACTTGAAATAATTATTTAAATTCACCACTAAGCACAGCAACTGACTACCCAAATTTATAGAAGGAAGCACGTGGATAAAAGGGTCTTAGAATTGATTGCTTTCACTGTTTATATTGAACTAGGAGCTACCAGTGACACAAAATAATAAACGAAACAGCTGTCGTAAAGCTCATTCATATGTCACCCAGTCCAATAGTTCGAAAATTTGAGTATAAATTTACTAGGACAGACACATATTATAAGCTACAAACATATAAGTAGGACATCTGACTTCAGAAGCAGAGAAAATTCTGGCTGCAGTCCAGGAGCTTAGGCACTTGCAAGAAGGCAACATGTGCCCACCAACAACCTCTAAACATACTGAAAATACATGTTAAGACACTTCATTTGACCATGTCAGGAGATCTTAAAAAAATTCAAACTGAGTCTTAACTATATTGGCCACATAAAGCATCACATTATGGACAGGCTCAAGTAATTACTATCATCAATTATCTTTGTGAAGAAATGTTTCTTCCTAGCTAATGTACAGAAAAAAAAATTTAACTATAAGTGAAGATAAACTAGGAGATGTAACTCTGAAAGATATACTGACAATATCCAAAAAACGCTGTCCTACATCAGTTATTATTTCTCAATATCTTGAAATGCAAAGTTAGGAACTTTTGAAACATTTAATGATGTTTCTAACTATCTGAATTTGTATCTATAGTACGTATAAAATTGTGGTGCTACTCAGTTACAAAACCTGTTACATTTCTCTTCAAATAATTTCCTTATGACACCCACCATAAAAAACAAATTGGAGGTTACAATGGACACTTTTTCTAAAAAAAAAGTCAAGGTAACTATATTAAGTAACTGCCTTACTGGTTATTTCCTTTAATTACACACTACTTTCTTTCTCCAACACCATCCAGTTTAGTAATCTTCTCCTAATTTATGTTAATTTTTCATTTCCTATGCATTCATCCAGATTTTTAGAATAGATCAAGATGTCATCAAAATACACCACAACAAATTTTCCTTGAAAATCTTTGAAAACATGTTTCATTAGTCTCATGAAAGTGCTTGGTGCATTAGTCAAGCCAAAGGGCATAACTAACCATTCATAAAGTCCATATTTGGTCTTAAAAGCGGTTTTCCATTCATGTCCAGGATTCATACAAATCTGATGGCCAACACTCTTTAGATCAATTTTAGAATAGATTTTGGAACCATGAAGTTGGTCCATCCAAATCTAACTTATGGACACACAGCAGATGTGCCTTGGTATCTCGTTATGTTATATGAATCAAATATATTTTTCGACAAGGCAAAACATTTATTGATAAATCAAATATATGCATGGATATACACTAAGCTGGTGTTATCTTTACAAAACTGACATGGTACAAGTATGCATTAAGCCTCACAAAAATTAGCCAACTATCTCTTTTGTGCCCTGACATTTAGTTTTCTGAAAATCATTTAGCTTATGACTGCTTTGACTAAAGAAGATAATGCATGCAAAATTGAATAGCATCAAAATAATACACTAATTTACTATATGCGCTTAAAACTTTTAGTCTAAGAACTTTTTTTAATAACCATGGTGTCCGGGCCAGCTTGCGCACCTCGACTAATTCCGTGGGATACTTACTACCTCCCACCTAACTCTGTCCACCAAGGCGTAAACATATGGGAAGAAATCACCGAGTGTTTTTGTCTCAGCTAGGATTTGAACTTGAGACCTCATGGTTTTCCCACTTCATTGACCACTAAGCCACAACCTTGGGTGCTAAGAATTTTCCAAACATAATGTGACATTATATCTGGCATGTCAAGTACTAAGATTAAAATGAACCTGTAACAGCTGCATCTTCTGTATCAAATCATTCTCTTTACTTCTTGAGTATCATACTTTACTTTCCAAAACCAAAACATTTGAGTACAGGTCACACGTGGCGTGAGTCACATGTACAAATTTGTACATCTTAACCTTCCATTAGCACTAAACTAGAAGCCCATTTGTTTTATGCTAAGTAAACTAGAAGCCTGTTTGTGTCTGGATCTAATCAAGTTCTACCGTGCAAAGCATGACGTGTGTGACTAATAGCATGTTGGGCCAAGCTTCTAAAATCAGCTTATTTTGAAAAGTACTTTTTGTGAGAAGCAGTTTGTGTTTGGCCAATCAATTTTAAAAGCACTTTTGAGCAGCAATTAGTGTTTGGCCAAGCTTTAAAAAAGTGCTTCTTAAGTGTATTTTTTTCAAAAGTGCTTCTCGAAAAAAACTACTTTATTTAGCTTCTGAAAAACTGCTTCTGCTACTCCCAAAAGTACTTATTTTCTCCCAAAAGCTTGGCCAAACACCACACTTTTTTTAAAATAAGCACTTTTTGAAAAAAATAAGTATTTTGGAGAAAATAAGCTTGGCCAAACAGGCTATAAATACTATAAATTATGTTGCTGCCTTTATTCTTCAGCTCTAGCTTATGGAATCTACGACCGTGGGTTTCTTTAGAAGATATTTCATGGTTCACAAATAAAAGCCAAGAAAATAAAAACTTTTGTTTTTGAAAATGAAGAACTTTATATCTTCACAAGAGATAATATAAACCACGAACTTTTGCAGCAAGAGCTTTGGACTATTATTTTTTTTTTTTTTTTTAAATAAGAATGCTCAGGGCTACGAGGTCAAACAAGCTTTTCTTGGAGGCAGTAATAGTAACCAGTTTAATCAAGTTTTGAAATGATCATCCTAAGTTTGTGAAGCTCCTTAATTTTTTGATACGGTAAACACACAACTTATTTCACATTCATCAAGTTTACTATACCAGAAATGCTGAGAAGACTTACAGTTGTAATATCTGACATCAAAAGCTGGATTTCACAGAAATAACAAATAAATGCGATGATTATGTTACATGATTCTTTTGTGAAACTAGACATATTATCACTAAGATTATGTTATTGAACATATGAGGACAAGATGCTTAATCTAAATATTATAAATTTCCTTCCACGCACTTCAATCGCACTGTCGAAGAAAGAAAAAACACTAACAATCAGTTTCTTTTTTGGAAAGCATGTTAGATATATGTTTCATCATTCTTGTATTGTTTGATATTTCTTTTTCTTTTTCTTTTTCTTTTTTTTCTTTTTTTTTTTTTTTTTTGTATTGTTTGATATTTCACAAGTAGTTTTTCCACTTTTTTTTTGGGAAGAAGTTTGTTATCCACTATATAGTTGCAAGCTACAAGATATCTCCGCTGAAACAAAACTCGCCATGCATTCCATATTAGCAGGCAGATTCAAGAGAAACCATGAACCTTGAAAGAGTGCCTGTTCTTTTATTTTTGACGATACATATTCCGATGGTCCAAATTTTTACTAGCTTGACCGACTGTGATAGTCCTCAAAACCAATTCCCTCTTCATGAGAGTCCTCAGGTATATCATAAGAGGCAGTGATCCTAACTCTTCATCTTGGAGAATGGTATGACACTAGATGGGACGCATTCTCTATTGCTACGGCAAGTATGTTATGTATTCTCCTCTAGTGCATATCCTTCTGAAAGAAATTGGAAGGCACCACAAAGACACGTACTTTAATGGAAGATCAAGGTGCAATAGTTATGATTAGAAGGAATTCAGCAGATCAGAAAGGAAGCAACCAGAGATCAATCTACGATCCCAGTCTTTCACAAACACTATGAAACAGAGGAACAAACAACAGCCCAGGGTGATCCCACAAGTGGGGTCTGTGGAGGGTAGAGTGTACGCAGACCTTACCCCTACCTTGAGAGGAACAAGCATATTAAATTGCTAAATTTCGAAACTGAGCATGACTCTAGTGTTGCCATTCTGGCAATTTACAGAAAGCAGTATAAAAATGTATGTATCTTCGGACGATCATACGCACCAAGCTGGATAGCAATGATTAACTCAGCAGACAGACAGAAAAGGGTACAACTTTTCCCCTGATAACCAAGCTAAAGCCCAAGTCGTGTCTAGTCTCTTTTTTTTTTTTTTTTTTGAATCAGGTCGTATCTAGTCTAAGTTATATCTTGAAGCTGAAAATGGATTTTTGAAGACAATACCCACACGTAGAAGCACAAAAATGAATCCTACTACGGAATAAGTCAAGGAAAGAGATGGTAAAAGAGCTAGCAACAAGCAACAGGCAACCCAATATACAAGAGCAATTTGTAAATGAAATTCACGGTTGTGGAAAAAAGAAGCCTGGTAGGGAAAATGGCAAGTAATAAATGGTTAAAGGAGAACCCCCAATGTAGAAGCAATTTACCACATCAGATCGAACAATTTTCTCGATGTCCTCCTTCTTAGAGCGAGATTTTCCAGGTTTCATATCAGCTTCATCATCAGACTCATCTAAATTGTAAATAGGTCTTCTATCTGACCGCACACGAAGCCTCTCCACCAAGCTAGCCATTTTCTGCAAATCAAACAAAGGAGATTTACACACATTCAAGTTTCTAACCACAACAACAAAGGGGAAAAAAAAAACACAAACAATAACCAATTTACATTTCCTACACACCCAAAACAAACCAAATCAATTGGATTAAGCCAAACATAGAAATGTTAGTATATAATTCTCAAGTTGAATTAAATTAAAAAGAGGCATGTTTACTCAGGAAAAAGGAATTGTTCGTTTTTTCCAGTGGAATCAGTGTAGCCAAGAAAGTAGGGGAAAGCAGCAAAAACCCATTAGAGGTTAACGCCGAACAAATAACAATGGGAGTTAGAATTCATAAGGACTAGGGCTTGGAGTTTTTACGGAATCCGGGAATGGAGTAGCATACCTGATATGTGTTTGTGTATATGCCAGAAAGAAAAAAGCGACAGAGCCCACCGATTTCCACTTCCCCACAACAGTGAGAACGTCACTCCCTATTTCCTCAATTTATTTTCCTTTGTAATGTAATTCTCCCCCCTCCCCTTCCTCAATATCTTGTCCAACCCCGCTTCTTTGTAAAGTTATTAAAGGGAGTTCCACCCCCCCGCCCCCTCCTCCACCCCCTAAATTATACTTACCACTTAAAACTACATCCTTAAACAATTATTCTAAGCAAAAGTCATCCTTAAAGTTTCGTCAAGTGACCAGGTTTCATCCTTCTGTTACCCACAGTTAATTAACTAACGGAAGTCTAAACTCACATGCAAGAAACGAGATTTCACACATTCAAAAACAAAAAGGAATTGAAAGTTGGAGGACATGTGTGCCCTTCCAAAGCCTAGTTCTTAGACTTATCAATTTGAATCTCACGCCTCTCAACCTGCTAAGCAGCAGAGATCCACTATTAAAAAAAAAGTGGTATGCGCTAGCCGTAACACAAATTCTTTAGCAATATCCTGCTTGTACCGAGCACTCTGGTTTAACCTGAAACCTTATGTACACGTCTTAACAATTGTTAAAGTCTTTCTTAACCTTATAGGGGTTTCATGGACTCTCCGGGCTTACGTTAGTTTACTTATGACACAAATGGCACAAAAATTTATGAGGTGCAACATCTTTCCCCCCTTAGGAACATTCGCCCTCGAATGTTAAGTAGGTGCACCGTCATTTTAATCGTCGATAACTTTTCACTCGCATAACACGTCGAATGCCTTTCGACTTGTTGTGTCGATCGCGTCTTAAACTCTCTGATACCAGGGAGGTCTAAATGTTTTATCGAAGGTGCCTTAGTTGTTCTTGTCGTGACTCGATGAAGGCTTTTGTTGTCCATCGCGTGTAACTGCTGTAATCTTTCTTGTTACACGAACCATAGCTTTTGCTAACTTTAGTCATTTCCTTTCATTAGCTTATTTCATTTTGCCTTCTTAGCACGATCTTTATCTTTGGGTTTCCTAGTACTTTGTTTCCTTTTATAACTTTTCTTGAACTTAATACTTTCAATGTAACCTCTCACCTTTTCTGCCTTTCATGAAAATCGACTAACGATCTCCGGTTAGATGTTTCATTCGAGGATGTCCTTTTGTATGCATGTCTTAATCAAATTCTCCATTATCTTATATACTTTCTGCTCCGTATCGACTTCGATCAGTATAGTTCCTCTTTACTTTTAACTCATCATCAACATAGATCGCGTTACGCGGCGTCATTTCTCTTGAAATTCTTTGTCTTCGGTTTTCTTGCAATTTATAAAACACGAGTTGAAACGGCATTGCTTGAATCTTTCTTTATCTAGCTTGTGAAGAAACGATCAAAAGAGCGTATATTCGCTTTGCCAAATATTAGCGTGGTTCGAACATAATCTGAAGTTGTGTCCGTTCTTCTAATAACTCAACGTTGCTACCTTTGGTTTCCTTCCCTGTTTACGCCTTTACTTAACTTAAACATTTCTCTTTTTCTATTGACTACGCATAAGTCGTATTCATGTCTTCATGACTTACAATTTTGATGTTCATTTCCTTGTAATTTACACGAGTCTGTGCCATATTCGTCAAAGCCTTCATAGGGCATGATTATTTACGGAGTTCATCTGTAGAAGCATCGTCAGTAATTTGTCGTCTATCGAGTCTTATCGTCTTCTGCGAATTTTTGCATTGTCCTCGTTGGTCGGCTTACTTGACGTCCTTTGGGTATCGGCACGATAACGTGAAAGACGAATCATTAGCCATTTATTTCCCTTTCTCTTCTTGATATTACAACTTGTCGATCTTTTTTTTTTTTTTCATGTTTGGATTATTATAGGTGCTTTCTTTCCTTTTATCCTTTATGATGTAGTCATCGGACTTCCGATCATTTACTAAGTCAATCTACTGAAGTCTCTGTCATAATTAGCAAGTACTTATAGGTACACTTCTTGGATCAACGTTGTTGTATAATTAACTCTTACATTGTCCATTCTTGTTGATACTTATATGTCGCTTTTTCCCCCGTCTATCACTTAACTATATCTCGTATATGTAGTTCTATCTTTGCATAACCAGGATTTCACATCCTCACTTTCGTCTTTCGATCTATACCTTTTGTCAATTCATTCTCGTGTCTCAACATGCTGACGTTGCTTTCTAAAGTCAGGGTTAATCTTTACCTTATCATCTGAGCTCTAACGGTTATCAAATCACATAGTAGATCCCTATTATTATAATATTTCTCGCTACCATTTCAAATTCCGAGGGCTTGCAACATATAAATTACTTCACGCATAAGTCATCTTGTCCAAAATGGCCCATAATTATTCTATAATTCTTTTGCAACCGCTTTTACAACCATGCTATCTTAGCTCTCACACTCGCATTCCAGCCTCTAATTCCATTCCCTTTTAATGGTTTCCTCTTAAGACATCGCAACATAACTTACTTGAAACATGATTTCCATTTATCACCTTTAAGAATACTTAAGTTGGTCCGATAAACACTAAAACAATACCTCGTCCATTTTCGTGTTTTACTTCGTCTTCTTCTTTTCCCTAAGGGACCCATTAGTATGATAACTTTAAGGCACAACCATTCACCTTCCAGCTTTGACTTAAAATTTGGGGTTGAGTCATTCGCATTTCCTCGAATCGATTCATAATACCGTAGAACGTATAATTCTCTGCTATTCTGGTGTGCTATTAATGTGACGAAGCACAGTCCTCTTAGGGATCTTTTAGAAGTCCAGCGGAACCGTCCAATGAACTTAGAATAGGTGTAGAGTTATCCTTAACTAACATCTGCAGAGTAAGGTACTCGATAAGTAATCGTCTCGTGTCTGGATTAAAATAACCACTTATCACATATCCTTACGATACTATAACAATCCCAATTACCTTAAAATATCCATTAAAATCCTATCCCAGTTACCTTAAAATATCCATTAAAATCCTTACTTATCATCAAAGTACCCATAAGGGGTGTATTTCTTCCATATTTCTTTTATCGAACTCGTCATAACAGGCGAACGTTTTGTTGTTTCTCTATTACTCGAACCTCTCTTCATATATTCACAATATATCCTTTTTCTTCTAGTCACATACTTTCCGTGTATCCAATACTCGTTGTTCGTCATTCCTTTCTAACTTACTTATTCTTCTTATCTTGCTTCGAACGACCATATTATTCTACCTTTTCCTTTCCTTGGTTATTATTCGCATGAAGCCTCTTTTTTTATCTCTTGTCTCGTAACGCTGCTAAAGGTCTGTCGGGCTGGTCTGTAGTAACCTATATGTTTTTACTCACAATCATGGGTCAAGCTCTGACCGGCCAACTCGTATCCATTTTGCATATATATGTGTATATATATCAAGTCTGTCTCATATCTCAATCTTATGAAAATTACATAAGGATCGGTCAACTATTCCTCAATGCATAATTCCCTTTGGAACGACTCGTCTCTTTTGGCTTCCTCATTATATAAGCATTCAACTCCTTCTCAACTTTCTGGTTTAAAGAAATAAATCACTCTCTCTTTGTACCCTTATATCCTATTCTCATTTACTTATCACACTATCCGACTATTCACTCTTTCAGACCTAAGGTAATCTATTAAATCTATTCCACAATTGACTGCTAATTTCACCTCTAGTTATTTATTACTAAACCTTATCCCTTTTAACAATCTTACTCGAAGGTTGCGTACTTACTCAATAGTTTCCTTTATGTCTTGGAAAAAAATTCGGCAGAGTTTTCTCTATAATTATTACAAATCTCAAACCTGCTCACAGCCCAGAAAATGCATCTCGTGCCTCACAAGGCCAAATATAGAAGCACATATAATATGCAACTCAACCACACAGGGCTGATCAAAATAGAAAAAATATGAAGTAATAATGCTCATTTTCATATATCGCATCTGAACATCAGTTCACAAAACTCCAACCAATCTTCTTACACAGAGGCTTATATGCTCGCAAACCGTCTCTTATGGACATATTCCCTTATTTCCTCTCTAAAATTATTAACAATAGATTCTGCATTTCACTGCTGATGCCAACACAAACACTTTATACTTACTTGTAGTACTCTTGACATTCAATTAAGCGGAAAGCTTCATTTTCTTATTTTATTACCCAAATCCTGAAATTTCAACGATTGAAACCCTTACCTTGGTCCTATACCGGAACTGCGGTGCAGTACAAATCGATCCAACGGTAGTTGGGGAAGTTCTCCCTCTTGTTGTACTTCTACAGGCTGTTCCATGACACCCATACCTTCTACAAACGTACCAACTATACTGATTTTTCTCGACTTACCATCATTTTCATTTGAATATTGTTCCGCAGATAACATCAAGCTTGGGTTATTTGAATTTCCCACCTTACCTGTCGATCCTTCCTGAACCTCCAATGGGTCTGTCTCCCTAGAAGACACGACTTCAGATGGATCTGTCTCAATAGAGGGCACGTCCTTAGATGGATCCGTATTATATAAATAACTCACCCTGGGAGCCCCCGAACCATTAGTCTTCTTTCCTATAGAAGCCATCACCCAACTACAAAGCAATCAGGATTAGGATTAAAAATCTCATATACTACAACTTGGCTCTATCGCACGATCTAAAATAGGAAAAGAAGGTAACCATCCTGAATGTCCTGCAGCCTCCTATTTATAAGTGTGGCGCGCAACACACCCATAAACAAGACTCTACTAGACACGGCTTGTAGACAACCCTAGGACAGAACTGCTCTGATACCACTTTTGTCACGACCCAAACTGGAGGGCCATGACGGGCACCTGACCATACTAGCCAAGTACCATCTGACGTACATCTGTGACATAAAAGCAACATAGGTGGGCCAATAGGGCCATCATATTTACAGGATTATAAGAGAACATGCCTGAAATAGAATAGTCTGTAAATGCTCGGCTATGAACAACTCGTGACACGAACGGGGACATTATCGTATACATCTTGTCTACAAGCCTCTCTTTTGGAATACATGACATGAGGCTGATCTTGAGCGGCCATCCAAGCGCGAATACCTCACTTGGTTGTGATAGAGCCCCGCCATACCCATCCAATCTGTAGTCACAAAAGAAAGACTCCAAAAGACTTGGCAACTCCGAACAAAGGGATCTCACCAATCAGCTGATATCAGGTCCTGCCTACTGGGGAGGTCTACTAGTCTGTCTATCTGTACATGTAGGCATGAATGCAGCGCCACCTAGCAAAAAGAACGTCAATACGAAACACTATACCGAATATGTAAGGCAATTGATAACTGTAACTGAAACTGAGCTGAAAATGTAGTAATCTGGAGGCCAAAGAATGCCCTGAATATATCACCTGACCTATCTCATATGAAATGCAATATAATACTATCATATATCTCACTGACCAAGTGGCCTGGCAACTGTAAAATCTCATTGACCAAGTGGCCATGCAATCTATCTCACTGACCCGAGGCCAGGCTAAAGAAAATGTCTCACTGACTGATATGATCCTACATGGCACACATCACTTAAAGACTTACATCCAAGGCCAAGACATGGAACTCCAAGCCCTATAAGCTATGTGGATGATAAGAGAAGCATTGGAGATCTTTGGAGACTCATACAAGCCACATAAAAAGGCCTATGATGTGTGGAAGGTAGCTTGGGAAAGGGATTGAAGAGGAAGCCCTAAGAAAGGAGGCCACTACTCAAGATGGGTAGAAGCGCAAGAGGGATAGAAATGCAAATATGGCTATATGATGCAAATGTTGGTCAAGAATTCAATTCAAGTCTAATATTGCAAATTAATGTCATAATTGCAAGCTTTGATCAATTAGAGCATTGAAGACCCATGTTGGGGATGTTTTTGCAAAGAGCCACTTTAGGGCCTTTGTTGTAATGTCAAGACTATAAATAGGATACTTAGTCTTCATTTGCTCCTTAGATTTATTTTGGATGAGAACTCAACTATTGAGAGATTGTTTAGTTAGCTTAGCTTAGTTAATGATAGTTTGTTTGGTTGATTAATGCAAGTGTCATTTCCTAGTTATGAAGTGAATTGCTTTTTCCATTGAATTCCATAGGATTGCTCATTTGTGGATTCAAATTAGAGTCATCCTTTATTGAATTCAAATTTCTTAGGTTCTAGAGTTGAATTCCGATTGGAAGGGTTTGGGTTTCATATACCTATTCTTGCCCATATAATCATTACTCTTAGGGTCTAGTGTCTATCCTTCTGTCTTCTCATCTCCAATTACCCATATCCCTTTGTTTTCCCCTTTTTGTTGATTTTGATTTCTAGGGTTTCCTAGGTTTGTTGTTATCATTTGGTATCAGAGCATAGTCTAAGCATCACTACAAGAAAGTTCACTTTTAGCGACGACTTCTTAGCGAAGGGACATAAAGCCGGTCGTTAGAAGTGACAAACAGCGACCAATATATTTTTCGGTAGCTAAATATCAATTTTTATTATGAAAATAGCGATGGGACCATATCCGGTTGATAAAACCCATAATATCCGGTTGTTAATATTAACCCAATAAAAAACTAAGCGCCACCTTTTTGTGTTTTTCCCTCGTTTTTTCACCCAAAACCGTTCCTGTTCTCTCAAAACCCTCACTATGAGCGCAAACTCAAAACCTAGCCACTATCCCTCTCCCTCTTCTCTGTCTCTGTGTATGTGTGAGAGAGAAACTCAATTTTCTCCGCCTCCATCTGCCGCAGGGACTCTGTCCTAATGAATCATCCATTAAAATGGTTAGGATTGAGACAATTGACTTGCTTGACTCGATGGAATGAGTGAACTTGCCGGGATCGTGCTCAAGGAGGAGTAGCTGGTAATTATTGTTGCGTCACTAGCCCACAGTCGCCATGTTGGTTCAAAACGAGGTAGGTTATAAGATGCCCTATGTCTCTTATATTGTTCTTAAGTATGATGAAAAATGTTTCTGTTAAATTTCTATTCGCTCTTAATGGTTATGGTTCACCTTTGAGTACTTGGTTAACCATTTTGAATAAATTTTACATTTAAGCTTCTGGCAATGTTATTTTCCTTTATAAAAGTTATGAATAGGGATTAATTCACTATAGATTGTGATATGTTGTTTTATTTTATTTTGATGTCGTTTCTGAATTGTTTGAAGGTTGAAATGTCTAGTGATGACGACCCCCTCTGTCCACCCCCCTCAGTAATGGAAATCATAAATGTAAGTGTTTGTCCCTCTTGTTTGAAGATCTTCAAATTTCTGATGGTTTGGTTTTAATTTAACATTGGAGACTTCACTAGATTCATCACAAACATAGATTGGGATAAATCTTTCTGAAACTTGTTTTTTTTTTTTTTTTTTTTTTTTTAAAGATTAACTGAAACTCAGCCGACGTAGAAGTGGGGATATGAATGACTACATTATAGGTACCTTTTGTAAGCACCAGCGCTTACTTAGACGCAAACCTTATTTGTTAAGACATTGCTATTTGAAGTTGGATGGCTTCTTAGTGTACACTTTAATAAATGGCTTTTAATGTAGTGTTCTTTTATGCCTAAACTTGTGTTGTTAGTGAGTATTTCTTTATGGCCATAACAAGCTATTTCTCAATTCTCATTCTTTTTGCAGTTTGTTAGGCGCTTGAAAATGTGTGGAGATTATCATATTTATTATCGATCTATGATTACTTCTCCATTGAGGTTTGTGACTTAAACTTATACTCTTTTTTATAATGGTATAAAACTTAAACTTAATTGTAGCTTCAAATATGATTCAGTTAAATAGGCATAGCTGCATGTAGCCTTATCAATCAAATATGCACCAGGAAGTTGACAGAGTTCTTATATATGATAGAATGCATATAAAGACATCACTTTTGCCATCTCTACCAGCAGGAGTTACCAATATGACGAGGTTGGTTCTTTTCTTTTTGCCAAGTTTTTGGTCATTCAATTTTCTTTTACTGTGTTGGAGAATTTGTGGTTCTTTCTATGATGTCATGTTATTTAGGTAATTTTATAAGAGAAAAGACTACAAATAGTCTCTCAAGTTTAAATCTGTATTCAAAATGATCCTTTCTCTATAACATGGAACACTAATAGTCCTCCAAGTATTTAAAGCTAGTACAGTTTTAATATTGGTCCAATCAATGGTTCCATTAAAAACAAACGTTACTCACCCTTATACTACTAACCCAGCTTCATTTTTCTCTGAATCTATAGATGCTCTATCTTTTTCCTCAAGTTCAGAATCTTGTTGAATCACTCTTTGCGTCTTGTTTATGTGCTACGATGATGTTGTTTTCGGATCTATTCCTTAAAGTTGACTTGGACCTTTTTTTCTTCTTTTACAAGTGCAGATAATGTTTGGTTCTACTTTTTCTTTCTACTTTACAGTGGAGGGTTTAAGCCTGAAACTGAATCTTGCAAGTTTAATTTTTTTCACGCCATTGAGAGTGATAAAAGATAATAGGTCCATATCTAATAAGTTCTATTTAGACTTAATAAATACATTATTTTAGGTATTTGGCCTGACATAATAGCTTTTCTATCATCATCTTTAAAGATATATTTCAACAATTTTTCTATGTATGCGTCTTCTATCAGGACACCTCTGGAACCAAACCAGCCAGCAGTGGATAGGACACAAGAAGACTGTCAACCAACCAGAACTGCTTCGTGAACGTAAACTAAAGTGAGATGTTTATATCCTTTTCCATAATAGTCTGATTTGTCTTAGTTCCCTCTGTTTCCTTAGAAGAATGGCTTAAAATGAAATAGCAACAGCAGGTCTTTTGCTTCTTACTGAATAAATGAGACATTATATTGTTGTTGATCTTCCACTCCCTTTGATAAAGAGGCATAAAATACACCTATTAGAAAATATATCTGGAGGCATAACATACAAGTGATCGGCATGCTTGTAAAGGTTGGAATCTGAAAAATTCTTTGGAGAAGGTGTAAGTTTTGGGTGGCGGTGATTTAATGGTCTTAAAGTACTGAAATTTCTGATCTTCAACATTTGGTGTTCTAAACTGCTGGCATGACAGCATCTAGAGCAGTTTTTGTTTATAATATGCTCAACTTAATCTCTTTGCTTACGGAATAGATCTTATCATATAAGTTGTAGGAAAGATTTAAAGATTTAGCAAATTATTGATTGAGAGAGTAAATGATGCTTCACATTTCGCTGTGGCCCATAACTAGCCATTAACTTTTTCCTTTTTGAAGGCATAAAACGACTCTGAATCAATGAAGTGTAGAGTATGCTGCTATATGTTCTCTTTTTTTTTAATTTTTTTTTTTAATATTAAACTGTCCCTTGTTAGTAGGGGTGTGATATATCTTGAAAATAAGTACAAGAGGGGGGCTTGGCCTTACCCCTCAGAATACAACACAAAGATAAGTTTGGTGGTGACATTTTTTTTATGGTTATTCTTTAATTTGTTACTTCTTAGTTTCTCTTTTCTACTTTAAGTAACTCTTGTTATTAAATGTCATCTATAAGAGAGCATCTACACGATAAAAATTGTGTGTTGTTTCATCTTATTTATTGTGTTATCTACTTGAGCGTGCTTCTAATTTTACCATGTCAAATTTATTTTCGGGATACAAAAGTAATACATCCACTGTCATGTATATAACCCATCCATTGGTAATTTTTTTAGAATTGGAGAACTGTAAAATGATGTCCAGTATCATTCAATTTATACCAGGTTCTACAATAATATGCCTTCTATATCAAAGCTGATTCTTTTAACATACTCATTAGCAGCAGTAACTCAGTTTCTGAATTCTAATAGTAGAGGTATTTGGTTTCCGATCTTCTGTGTAAGGAGTTCCTCCAGTAGTTTTTTGGAAATATTGAAAATAACTAATAGAATATGTTTCATTGTTTCATAATCTTCCCTTTTCCTTTTGATCCAAGGCTTCAGAATCTGTGATGAGAAACCCGTCCATTGTAACTGTTTTAAGTTGATGTACTAACTAAAATTTTATGATTTCTTGCTATGTGAAGATAATGAGTATGGATAAGGTAGAAGGGTCATGATTGTTCCATTCATGAAATAAAAAAACAGATGTCATGATATCTTTGTTACTAGACCTACATGAAAAGTGGTTTAGGAGGTTTTTTCATTAGATGTTCTAGTTTTATGGAATAAAGTATATGTATGAGGCTTCATGCTTGGAACTAAAATCAGGAAATCAATTTGGATTCTTTTTAATAGAGGAAAATCAATATTGAGTTAGAATTTCGATACTTTAGAGCTTGAGCTTTACGAGATAGAGAATTATTTTCTCTTGGCTTGAACATTCTCTTGCCTAGCTATTAGGAGTTTTGTTATTATACTGAGATGACCTTTATTCTTTTAACAGATTAAGAATTACAGTCTACAAGCTGGAGTCTGAAGAACCCCGCCACCCTTGAAGAAAGTGCAGAACAATGGAAGCAATTGGAGATGTTAAAGAATAACTTGAAGCACAGGAGGGGCCTACTTAGATTTTGTTACAATCTGTTTAGACATGTCACATGTGTAGAAACTGCAATTTAAATCTATTGTTGGAGTTGAGCAAATATAATTTCATGTAATCTGAATGTGTATAATTTTTTTTAGTAATGTGATGATTTAATTCCTTTTCAATTGTCTAGTAATCTTATTAAAACCACCTGTAAACAATTGCATTGTTAGGAGGGAATGTTCTCAATGACCAAAGTAGTTGTTTTTAATAGTTTTAATAATCGGAGTAGCAATTAGCGAGGGGAAAATTCTGTCGCTAAAGGATCTTTAACAACCAGACTTAAAATCCGATCGTTAACTTTTAACGTCGAGGCTTTTAACGACGGGTGACGACTGGATTTCTACCGGTGGTTATTGACTTATAGCGACTGGATTTAGACATTTAACGACGGGATTTCCTGTTACACCTCGAAAATTTTTTCGTTAATGCATGGTGAATAGACTAACGAAGGGAACGAAGTATACAATGTTTCGATAAGTAAGGAATAGCCTTTGGTGACCCTAATTGAGATTTCAAAGACATCCGAAGTAAGAGAAGAAAGTTTGCCAAGGAAGGCAAGGTATACGTTATGTATCGGAAAGGATTTACGAGTACCGAATTAATGATGACTTAATGATGCTTTGGAGAAGAGTTATAACGTCCCTTAGATTGTTAATGAGGTGTTAAACAAGTGTTAAGAAGGTTCCATAAGGATTGGAGATTAAACGAGTCGACGAGATCGAGTTCGGAAAAGCTGGGCATTATACGGCCCAACATATCGTCGTATAAAATATATCGCCGTATGTTAGGCCGTATATTCAAAATTCCTAGATTGCAGCCTTCATCGACTTGGAAAAAACATACGGCCAAACATACGGTCGGTATAAATTATACGGACCGCATGTTGGTTCGTGAAATCAAAGCGGGACGATTGTGAATTATTAATAAGGGGACCAAGTTCATTTCATCTTCACTCCCCTTCTCTCTAGAACATTTCTCCGCACGTCTACTGCAAGAATTCAAGAGATATTAATGATCAACTTTATCAAACCAAGAGAATCAAGTGTAAAAAACTCATTAAAGTTCATCCAAGACAAGAAATCCAAGTGGAAGTGGAACTAGGGTTTTGCTCAAGTGAAGTGTTTCCACCCAAAGTCCATTCCTACACCATCTAAGGCAAGTTTTATGGTCTTTCCATCTTGTTTAAGGTATTGTGAGGTTGAAAGACTTGGATTGTAGAAGGAGATAGAAAATGGGTCATGAATGTAAGAATAGTGATATTTTTGAGTAAGTAGCTTGATTGAGTCATGATTCTTGATATGTTGTGATTATGATTATATTATAAATGGCGTTAAAAACATGGGATAGACATTGTATATGAGTGAATGTAATAGTGTGTCATGACCATGAATATGGATGATTTGAAGTGGATTGACAAATATGGATAATGTAGGTGAATGAAGACTATTGTTATTAGATGTTTGGGAGTTGATATATGATATGGGGGAAGTTGTATAAATAAAGGAGATGCTGCCTAATTTTCTCTAGATTTAGTCAAGTATGCTAAGCTATCGATTGTCTATGTTAGTATAAGCTCTAATGAAGGTAGAAACGTGAGCATTGAAGGAGAACGTTCAAGCGATAGAATAGTTGAACGAAAAGGTATGTAAGGCTAAACCTTCTTTCAATAAGGCATGGTTCCTTGTCCATATATATATATATATATATATATATATATATATATATATATATTCCTATGATGTTCTCCAAATAATTTATCTTTGAAACTACTAAAGCTCATGATTCTCGTTATGTTACGATTCTATGAAATTCCTTATATGATGAGTGATCCTCTAAGGATAGATGCAATGAAACAATGATAGTATAAGGATAGATGCAATGAAACGATGATAGTAATGATGTCAAAGATGCTTATGAGCTCTTATGTATATGTGTTTATGTATGACTATTATGTAACACCGAGCTTATATGGCCGGGTATGTGAAACACCGAGCCTTCATGGTCGGGTATGCTATGAATATAAATATGTATATGAATATGAAAATAAATACGGATACGAATACGGATAAGAATGTATGTGCAAAATCACGTATTAGAAATGAAAGGTCCCTATGAAAAGCAAGTAAGTGTTTATGACGATGGTTCTACTACCTCCCATCTTATGTTTCTTATGTTGTCTCTTATGCTTCTATAACGATGTTGATTATGATTTACATACTCGGTACATTCTTAAACCGACGTCCTTTATTTCCGCGGGATCGGCCGCGTCATGCCCGCAGGATGCCAGGGAGACAAGCTTGATCCATAGCTTTATTACTCAGGGACTACGTAGCGGAGCTCCATTTCATTCGAAGCTACAGCTTTTGGTATCTATTCTTTTATGTACATACTTATGGGCATGGCGGGGTCCTGTCCTGCCTATATGTTATGACATACTCTCCTTAGAGGCTCGTAGACATGTGTTTATGGTTAGATGTATTTAGCCTTGTCGGCTTATATTTTGGATATCATTTTGTTAGCCTCATCGGCTTATGTACATTGATATGGGCATAGTTGTTGATGGTGATATAAATGTATTGTTGCCCAATGGGATTAGTATGAATGATGGATAGAAAGTATGATTTAGCTATGTGGCTCACCTAGATGTGAAAGTGAATGTATGATAAGAGGCGCTCGAGTGGGTTAGCACCAGGTACCCGTCATGGCCCTCCGATTGGGTCGTGACAAAAGTGGTATCGGAAACGAGTTATGTCTGCGGCGTGTCTACGAACCGTGTCCAAGAATTTCTTCGTTTACGGGTGTGTTGCGCGCACACTTATAAACAAGAGGGTCACGGGCATTTTAGGAATGAATGACCTTCTTTCTTCATAAGATCGTGCGATAGAGCTATGATATAAGGATTACTTTCTTTTCATGCTTTGTGTATTGTGTATTTCAAAAATGTACGTGAAGAGAAAGGCTATGGCACTTCCAAAAGGGCAAGACAAGGCGTTGAAATGTGGGCTGAAAGAGCACCGCCATCGGTTGTAGAGGAAAGTGAGTCCTGCACGTGGCTCAATCTTAGTCCCATTCGCGTCTATTTTCGAGGATCATGAGGGGAGTTCTCACTTCTCAAATTTCCGCGCACCTCCAAACCTCCTCCACCGATGCTTCAAAGCCAAGTATGCAGCCATTCAATTGCTTACTCATTCCATGGCCGCCGACGGGGCCAAGAAGGTACAAGGTGATAGGGCCGTTAGTGCAAGGGCCCGTGATTTTATTAGCTTGAACCCTCCGAAATTCTTTGGATCAAAGCCGGACGAGGACCCTCGCATTTTATTGACGGATGTTGAGGACACTTCTGCTATCACATGCTTCTACACCAACGTTGAAAGCTACCATCTTATAGATCGAGGGATTGCCATGTTTATTGGCACGCGGTTTGGATGGCTTCACGGGAGCCAACGCACCTCCCGTATGGCAAGAATTTGTAGATGCTTTATCGACATTTACACCTCCCGGCTTCCGCAGGTTCGGCGAGCTAGAGCCAATAAGTTCTTGAATTTGAGGCAAGGAAGTATGAGTGCTCTAGAGTATAGTCTCTGCTTCAATTCTTTGGCTAGGTATGCTTCGGCCATGGTAGCGGATATGGGTGACCGAGTGCACCGATTTGTAAGAGGCCTAGGGCCACATTTGATGGATAGATGCTTGTGAACGTAGTTTTCAAGAGCTAAAGGATAGATTAACTTCTGCCCCAGTCCTGACACTTCCAGAGGGATTGGAAGGTTATGTTGTTTATTGCGACGCTTCGGGTATTGGGCTAGGCTGTGTATTGATGCAACATAGTAAGGTGATTGCGTATGCTTTAAGGCAATTACGGAAACATGAGAAAAATTATCCAACCCATGACCTTGAATTGGCTATGGTGATTCTCT
>NW_026722537.1:0-7329 GCF_029784015.1 Lycium ferocissimum | reverse complement strand
TGGATGATCTCAGATTTTTCTTGAATTTTCATCTTTCCAAAATTCCTTTTAAGTCCCCATTTTTCCAAATTCCAATTTCACCCTTAGCCTTTCTCGATATTTCCACAAGCCATTTTGTGAATTTCCACTTTTACCCCTAACCTTTCTTAATATTTCCGCATTAATACTTCCATATCCAACTCATGTAAGTTTAACAAGATCAATATGTAGCATTGCCCTTGTCTCGTCGCAACGATTTCAAACTATCCGAATGTGCGAACTCACGGGATATAACACATACAAACCAACATCAACGCTTACATGTTCAAGTACTAATCCGAGATCATTCAAACACGATTCAAGAACACTTCAAACAATTCGCACAACATTCAAAATAACCCAACCAACACTCCATTCTACCCGAAACCACCCCAAACCCGAGAACAACACAACAACACATCTCTCCTAAATTCATGAATTACACCAACAATCCACACTTTAACAATGTCATTCTCATAAATATAAAAACTACACTAAAACCACGTTAACTTCCAAACAGCCTACAACAATTACAACTTCCACTTGAATCATTAAACTTTCATTATCAACATAGAATCCATAACGACAACAACCAAAATACTAAATAAAATTAGTTCATTCCTAGCCATACAAGGGAGACCATATTCGGCCACCACCCTAACACACCAAGTTCATGATTCTCACCCATTTTCACACACTACAACATGTACAAATCATTCATAACATATGAAAAAGAAGATTAAACCTTACCTTTTCCACTCAACTTCACAACTTAGCTAGGGTTGTAAATGATGAAAACGAGTAGTTTGTTGACTCCAACAACAACTCCACGTTAACAAGGACCCTTCAATGGTTGGAATTGCTAGAAGAAATTATTTTTTTTATCAATATTTTTGGACCTCACTTTTTCTAGCTATGGCCGAATAGCACCTCTTGTTTTGCTCCAAGTTTTCTACAAGGTTCTAAGGGATGAAGATGAAGAATATATTGACTTAGTCATCTTTTATTTCATATATAAAACATCCATGTGGGCCTTGGCCCACACCCCTTGGCCGGCCACTTGGCCCTTGTAATTCATGAATTAATA
The DNA here is from genome assembly GCF_029784015.1 of Lycium ferocissimum. NCBI lineage: Eukaryota > Viridiplantae > Streptophyta > Magnoliopsida > Solanales > Solanaceae > Lycium > Lycium ferocissimum. Next base: position 6,224 of record NW_026722537.1, on the reverse strand, counting down.
ACTTTTAAATATTCACTTTTGACCCCAAATTTTTCTTAATATTCCATGCCAACAAAATCATAAGCAATTTATGTCTTGAAACAAAATCGTGGTTAAAAGTCTCTACTTCGTATCCCGGAATAGTCTTGTCTCTAACTTATCATGGTTAACTCGAATTGTCCCAATGTACAAAATACGGGATATAACATCCTCCCCCCCTTTAGAACATTCGTCCTCGAATGTTAAACTAGTCCTACGGGGTCTTATAAGCATTTCGGGTGAGTTTCTTTCATAGCTATCACGTACAGTTCATTCATCAATCAACATAACCAATTACGAAATTTAAATTACCTGTAGGCACCGGAAATAAGTGGGGATACTTCTCCTTCATCTCCTCTTCAGCTTCCCAGGTCATCTCCTCCCTGTTATTGTTCCGCCACAACACCTTAACGGAAGCCACATCTTTATTACGCAACCTTCTCACCTGACGATCCGGTATGGCTATAGTCGCTCCTCGTAGGATAGCTCCTCTGTCACCTGAATATCTTCTATGGGAAATATTCTGGAAGGGTCACCAATGCATTTGCGAAGCATAGATACATGGAATACTGGATGTACTGCTCCCAAATCAGCTGGTAGATCTAATTCATAGGCAACCTTGCCTATCTTACGAACAACCTGATAAGGCCCAATATATCTCGGACTGAGCTTTCCCTTTTTGCCGAATCTCATAACACCTTTCATGGGTGACACTTTCAGGAATACCCAATCACCAACCTGGAACTCTAAATGTCGACGTCGATTATCTCGCATATGATTTACGTCGACTCGAGTCGCTAATAACCGTTCCCGAATGATTTTCACTTTATCAACCGCTTGCTGAATCATATCTGGGCCAATTAATTTAGTTTCACCAACATCGAACCAGCCAATCGGTGACCTGCATTTCCTGCCATACAGAGCCTCATATGGTGCCATCTAGATACTGGAGTGGTAGCTATTATTATAACCAAAATCAACCAGTGGCAAATGATCATCCCAGCTACCTCTGAAATCAATAACACAGGCCCGTAACATATCTTCCAGCGTCTGAATAGTACGCTCGGCACGTCCATCGGGCCGAGGATGAAATGCGTACTAAGACTCACCCGTGTCCCCAATCCTTCCCCGAAATGATCTCCGAAATTAGTCAGCGGGCATGTCGGAGATAATAGATATTGGAACTCGTGAAGTCTTACTATCTCCTTAATATATAATACCGGCATAATCCTCGACCGAATAAGTAGTCCTTGCGGAAGAAATGGGCTGATTTTGTCGACTATCAACGATAACCCATATGGAGTCATACTTCCGTGGAGTGCGAGGTAAGCACGTAATGAAGTCCATATTAATTATCTCCACTTCCAAGTCGAATCTCCATCTCACGCAACAATCCACCCGAACTTCGATGCTCAATCTTAACCTCGCTAACAATTTGGGCACCGAGCGACGAACTCGCTATGTCCCTCTTCATACCATCCCACCGAAGACAAGCATCCGAGGTCATGATACATCTTTGTCGACCCCGGATGAACGAATAACGGGCATAATGTGCCTCGCCCATAACACATCGCCACATCCCCGCAACCTCGGTACACATAATCCGCCCCCGTGTAGTACTCCGTCGGTGTAATCTCGAACGGGATCTTCTCCTTTTCAAGGGGTATCTCCGTACCGTGCCGAACGGGGTCCTCATACCGCGTCGCTTTACCTCTTCCATAATAGAGGATTCAGCAATTCCTCGAACAGAAATCCCAGTATCTCCAGAATCGGCCAAGCGGACTCTAAGACTAGCTAGTTGATGAATCTCACGAACCATTTCTTTTCTTTCTGTCGGCACGTCTGTCGAGCTGTCACACCCTTAATTCGATAGGGTGTGATGGGCACCCGACCCTTACCTAGGGCCGAGCGAACCCGCTGATTCTCATGACATCTATACTCATGCTAAGCTGGGTCCTTAATTCGTAAAATGGCCACATAATAAAGACTTTTACAAAACATGCTTTTGATCTTCCTGAACTCAAATAAAATCTATAATCATAAGAAACTGTAACATAATACATAACGATACACTGGCTTTTGGAGCCACTTATACAACCGACATACTGTACACAAGACACTGTCTGCAAAGTCTCTAACACAGAACATGATACCATAACATAATACTCTGACTCGGCAGCACTCCGGAGAAAATGGAGCTCGCCAATCCCGCTGGAACATCTTCTACTAATATCTTCAGCTCAATATCCGGGTGTACCTCCGCGGCATGAAACGCGACCCCCGAAAGCGGGGTCGATGCGGAACATGTACCGAGTATGTAAAGCATAAAATACCGTAAGCGGGATCATATCGAAATAAGGAGTAAAGAAAATTATAAAACTTTCCTTTAAAACATAAATCATGCATGTCGATATTATAAAATCATCATATGTACATATAACGTGCCCGCCCTCGGGAGGGACGCGGTAATTAAAATCATCATATGCATGTACATGTAACGTGCCCTGGCCCTCTAGTGAGGGACGCGGTAAAGGGAATCATCATATGCCATCCTGGCCACCTCCCCCATATCATCATATCATCATATATATATATATAACGTGCCCCGGCCCTCTAGTGAGGGACGCGGTGAATAATGCAATGAAGTTGCACGAATACATGCCCTGGCCCGGGACGCAGTGAAAGACATATTGAGGCTGGCACGAGCAGAGTAGTGAGAAACCATATGCACATAAATCATTTTCAGAGACTCAATGAAGTAATCCAAATGGATCGTCATTTGGAAAACGGGACAATAGTTATATCGGTTATCTTATCAAATACCTTTCAGACGCCATTTAGAAACATATCAAACATCATAAACATATAGAAGAACCATAGGGATCATAGTCATACGTCAAACCAATCCGAGTCCGCCTCGGAAAGTTACGGACCTTACTCACTTTAGGACTTTCTACGAACATATCGAAGCATTCCGATCCCTTCTGTGAAAGTTACGCTCGTTCGTAGTTACGGAAGCATTTAAGAACAAAACTCTTTTGAAAACAAATATTTTATGTAACTTTTGAAACTTAGTCATACAAAAACATAAGAAGCATAATTCGACTACATTAAGAATACGAATATCAAGAAAACAAATAAGAATCATAGACATGCTCGGATTGCAAGAATATAGTTACCTCGAGACTCGTGTCATAACTTACTTTTAACTAAGACATGCCAAAGAAAGAAAGGTTGAGCTTCACATACCTTAGCCGCCTCCTAAGCTAATCCGAACTTACGTCTCGACTTCTCACAATCTACAATAATGTCATTAGGTATCAACCATTAGCCATAACACTTAAGAATCCGATTCCAACTTAACACTTTGTCTACAAAAATTTCGGCAGCATTTCCCCTATAACTTCAACATCCCCGAGAATTCAACTCGGCCAAATCAACAACAAACAAACCAACAACCATACTAACAATATCCATAAGTGATTCAAAACGCATTCTAGCAGTAATAATTTCTTCCTACACAATTCGACAACATTTTATTTATATTCAAATAAACTACATACGATCATTTCAATACCGATTCTCACATATTCGGTTACTAATCCGCAACCATCCACACATGATTTAAGAACATTCCAAGCAATCCATACAATATTCAAAACAACCCAAACAATAGGCCATTCCACCCGAAATCTTCCAACTACATTAGGAACATTGATAACACATTTTCTTCTTCCAAATTCATAAACTATATCAACAATTCCATACGTTAGCATTATCATTTTCATCAATACAAGAAATCATGTTACAATCACCTTAGCTTCCAAAACAGCCCACACGATTTAAAACTCCATTTAAATCATTAAACCTTCATTTTACATCATAGAATCCATAACAACAACAACTAAAATACCAAGTAATTTAATTCATCATTCTTACTCAACACAACATATATGCACGGCCACAACTCCCATACCATAAATTCATGAATTTCATCCATTTCAACATAGCACAACACACACAAACATCCATAAAACATGTAGGAAAGGATAGAATCTTACCTTCTCCACCTACTTCCTCCCTCGGCTAGGATTGTTTCACAAGAATAACGCTTCGCTTGTTCCAACAACTACTCCACGTCGACGTGGACCTTCCAATTAGTAGGAAAGCATGAAGAAATTTATTTTTCTTGATCACCTTCCAAGGCACCCATTCGGCCAGCCATGGCCGAATGCCCTCTCTCTCCTTTTTTTTTTCTTTCTCTTGAATTTTCTAGAGTTGGAAAATAATGAGTTGTGCCTTGTATGTCATCACTTATATATATATATATATAATTGCATGCACATGGCCGGTCATGTGCAAGCTTCTCCTCTTTCTTTTTTTTCCAATTTTCTAGATTTTTCTTTAAGTGGAAAAAGATGACTAATTCCTTGACTTGGTCATCCTTTGCCTACATATTTATATATCTTGCAATATAAGATGAACACATATCCCCTTTAATGGCTTTAATTAATTGGCCAACCATGGGTGGGACCCATGTCCACCTCACGGCCACATGGCCCCCTTTGGCCACTTCATGAAACAATTTTTTTTTCAACTCTTAGCCCTTAATTTCCTTATTCCAAATTTACCCTTAACGCTCCATACCAATAAAAGACGAGCATGCAACTCATGCATTCTTAACAAACCAAAAAATATAACCTTGTTCTTAACTTTCCGCAATTAACTCGGAATATCCCAATGTACAAAATACGGGATATAACATCTACCCATAGACTTACGGCTGAGTGCATCTGCTACAACATTAGCTTTCCCAGGATGATATAAGATATCGACATAATAGTCTTTCAAAGAACTCTAACCACCTCCTCCGCAAATTCGGCTCCTTCGCTTAAAGATATCTTGGAGGCTGCTTGTGATCCGTATAAATATCAACATGAACGCCATATAGATAGTTTCTCCATATATTCAAGGCATGAATTACCGCTTTGCTAGCTCCGGATCATGAGTAGGATAATTTCTTTCGTGCTTTACGAGGTACATTTGTCGGGAGGCATAGGCTATAACTGCCGTCTTTGCATTAATACACACCCCAATCCGACACCGAAAGCATCACAATAAATAACATAACCATCCGGTCCCTCGGAAGAGTCGGGCTGGAGCCGTAGTCAACTTCTCTTTCGGCCAAGCGGAAGCTTCGTTCACAAGCATCGATCCCGCGGAACTTAGCCGCCTTACGAGTTAGCCTCGTTAAAGGCGCTGAAATCGAAGCAAACTTCTCCAAAAATCTCCTGTAATATCCTGCTAGTCCCAGAAAGCTACGTACCTCAGTAAGTGTCGTAGGTCTAGGCCAATTCTTTACGGCCTCAATCTTCTGGGTATCAACCCGAATGCCTTCAGCTCCAATAATATACCCCAAGAATGCTACAGAAGTCAACCAGAATTCACATTTAGAAAATTTAGCATACAATTTCTGGTGCTGGAGCACCCCAAGTAGCGCTCTCAGATGATCTGCATGCTCCTCTTCTGATCGTGAATAAACCATGATATCATCAATAAATACAATCACGAACATATCCAGGAACGGCTTGAATACCCGGTTCATCAGATCCATGAACACGGCTGGAGCATTAGTCAGCCCAAAAGACATCACTCTGAACTCATAATGCCCATATCGGGTCCTGAATGCAGTCTTTGGAATATCTGCCTCTCGTACCCGCACCTGGTGATATCCTGAGCGCAGGTTTATCTTCGAGAAACACCTAGCACCCTGCAACTGGTCAAATAGATCATCAATCCTGGGGAGGGGATATTTATTCTTTATGGTTACCTTATTCAGCTGCCTGTAATCAATACACATCCGCAGCGACCCGTCTTTCTTCCTCACGAACAATACCGGCGCTCCCTAAGGTGATGTACTGGGCCTAATGAATCCCTTCTCTAATAAATCCCTCAGCTGCTCCTTCAATTCTTTCAATTCCGTAGGTGCCATTCTGTACGGAGGAATAGATATAGGCTGAGTATGCGCGACACATCTATAGTGAACTCTATCTCCCGCTCGGGAGGAAGACACGGAAGCTCATGCACGGGAATACATACGGAAATTCATTAACCACTGGGACCGATCAAGAGTCGGTGCTTCCGCTTTCAAGTCATGCACACGAACCGATGATAAATATAACCCTTTCGGACCATCTTCCTTGCCT
>NW_026722536.1:0-11731 GCF_029784015.1 Lycium ferocissimum | reverse complement strand
TAATCATACAATTTCAAGAAATAAATAAGTGTCGTAAACATGCTCGGATTGCGAGAATAGAATTTTCTCGAGGCTCGTGTCATAGCCTACTTGTAACTAAGGCATGCCAAAAGAAGAAAGGATTGAGCTTTACATACCTCAAACGCTCTCAAAGCTACTCCAAACTCAAGTTAATGCCAACCTACGACTCGGGCTGCCCAAGGTCTACAAACAAGTCATAATATGCCAAACATTAGCTACAGACATTTGGGCGTTTAATTCCAATTTAGCTCTTATTTCTACAGAAATTTGGGCAGCATTTCCCCTGTAAATGGGCCAACCCCGAGAATTTAACTCGGCCAAATTAACAACAACAACAACAACCAACCTAGCAACAACAATAAGCAATCCGAAAGGCAATATAACACTAATAACTCTCTTTTACATCATTCGACAACATTCATAATATTCGATTCAATGGCTTACATTCAAGCCAACATCAACGCTTATACATTCAAATACCAATCCGAATCCATACTAACAACATTCGAGAACATTTCAAACAATTCATACAATATTTTCAACAATCCAACAAGGCTCCAATTTGCCCGAAAACTATCCCCAAACCCGAGAACCTCACTATAACACATTCCTCATTTTCAAATCATGATTTGCATCAACAATCCACACTATAACGATATCATTCTCGTAATTATACAAATTACATTAAATGCACAATAACCTCCAATTCATTCCCACAACACTTACGATATCAATTTGAGTCATTAAACTATTATCGTCGACATAGGATTCATAACGACAACATTCAAAATACTAATTAACAATAATCCATTTCTTGTCACATAAATAGCCTACATTCGCCAACACCTCCTACCAACATATATAGATGATTCTTATTCATTTCTCCACTCTACAACAATCACAACATGCCAACTAGACTTTAATTCATTGCTTCAATACAACACAACACACACACACCTCACACCGGCTATGCACTACACACACAACCTTCACTCCAACATGCCATATTTCATGATTTTCATCCATTTTAACATACTACAACATGCATACAACCTTTATAACACATAAAACATGATTAATTCTTACCTTTCTTCTTCCACTTCACAAATAGGCTAGGGTTTGCAAGGACGAAAACGGATGGTTGGATGACCCGAATAACACCTCCACGTTACTTAGGGACCTCAAATTAGTGGATTTGCATCAACGAAATAATTTTTGAATGGCTAAAATTGGACCTCAAATTTTGGGGGTTTGGCCGAGAGCCTCCCTCTCTTGTTCTTCAACTTCTATTTTTTTTCTAAGTGTTGGGAATGAATAAAGATGACTACTTGATCATCTTTTGTGCTTATATGAGTAGTGTACAAGTGTCCTTGGCCCACACATATGTTGGACCAATTAAAATTGTCCACAAATTATGAGGGCTAACCACCACACCACACGGCCAAGCAAGAAAAAGAATGCATGATTTTCAACTTCCCAATATTACAATTTTGGTCCCAAATTTTCTAAGTGTTCCATGTCAACAAATTCATGCACAACTTATGTCTTAAAAATGAAATCGAAGGTCAAAAGTCCCGACTTTGTACCCCGGAATGGTTTTGTCCCTAACTTGTCATAGTTAATCCGGATTGTTCCAATGTACAAAAATGCGGGATATAACACATGAGGTAACATTAACTGATGTGGGATTGGCCTAAACCAATGTGGGATTGGCCTAAACCAGCGTGGGATTGGCCTAAACCAGTGTGGGATTGGCCTAAACCAATGTGGAATTTTGCCTCATCATTGGGTTTGCCCCACCATTGGGTTTGCCCACCACTGGGTTTGCCCCACCATTGGGTTTGCCCCACCACCGACTCCGATACTAACTGATCATATTCCAAAATCCATACACATAACATATAACGTGGCAAATATACACAGTACCCGGCCAAGAGGGGATTGGCATACCGGACACATCATACTCCAGAATACAGCATAGTGCGCACGATAACATAACCGGCCCGGGACTTGGCGAAAAATGTAACAACAGAATGCTCGAGCAGAATTGTGAGTAACTATATGCAATGCCAAAACACTTACAAGGACCCAATAGGGTAATCCAAACGAACTGTTAGTTCAAAACCGAAGCAATAGCCAAATAAGGTTTTCTTCCGAGTATGCCTCGGGAACATATCAAACCGAACTTTAGAAATCATAGTTACGTATCAGAATCATAAGTATACGAATAGTCATTCCAGACTCAACAGGTAAATATATAAGTGTACTCGGGGGTCGAAAAGATAGTCATATTAAGTTCTTTCAAAAATAGGTCGTTAGAACCAAACATAGAAAAGTCGCGGGACCCACGGACGAGCGTCAACCCAATCCGGGCCCGCCTATGAAAATTAAAGTCATTATACGTTATAGGAACTTCTACGAACGTTTCATAGCAATCCGAGACCATATGTGAAAGTTACGGTCGTTCGTAGTTTTTTGGAATCGTTTAGGCATAAAACTCTTTTGAAAACCAAACTCGTATGCAACTTTTGAAACTTAGCCATACAAAAGGCATAAGGACCATATTAAGGATGCCAACATTCGGACACAATTATGAATCATAAACATGCTCGGATTTTAAGAATAGAATTACCCCCGAGGCTCATAACATATCGCAACTTACTTGCGTCTAGGACATGCCAAAAGGAAAGAAGGATAAGCTTCACATACCTCGTCCGCTCTCAAAGTCAATCCAAACTCAAAATTCGGGCTCCCTAAGATCTACAAATACGTCATAATATGCCAAACATTAGCTATAGATACTTAGGAATTCATTTCCAAACTAACACTTAATTCTACAAATTTAAAAGCATTTCCCCGTAAATACACCAACCCCGAGAATTCAACTCGGCCAAATCAACAACAACAACACCAACAACCAAACTAGCAACATCAATAACCAATTCAACACGCATTCTAGCATTAAATACTCTGTCTACATAATCCAACAACATTCGCTATATTCAATTCAACGGCTTACCTTCAAGCCAACATCGAGGCTTATACATTCAAATACTCGTCCGAATCCATATCAACAATATTCAAGAACATTATAAACAATTCACACAATATTTCCAACAATCCGACAAATTCTCCAATTCACCCGAAAACTGTCCCAAACCCGTGAACAGCATCCATAACACATTCTCAACTTCCAAATCATGATTTACACTAACAATTCACATTCTAACACTAACAATTCACATTCTAACAATGTCATTCTCATAAATATACAAATTACATCAAATGCACAATAACCTCCAAATCAGCCCACAACACTTACGATATCAATTTGAGTCATTAAACTCTTATCGTCAACATAGAATTCACAACGACAACAACCAAAACACTAATTAGAATTGTTCCATTCATTGTCATATAATATGACCTATTTTCGGCCAACACTACATATATACATATTGATGATTCTCATCCATTTCTTCACTCTACAATAATCAAAACAAGCTAACTAGACTTTAATTCATTACTTCAACACAACACAACACACACACACCTTACACGGCCAACACACCATGCACACGGCTCACTTCCACATGCAATATTTCCATGAATTTCATCCATTTTAACATACTACAACATGCATACACCATTCATATCACATAAAACAAGATTAAATCTTACCTTTCTTCTTCAATTCCACAACTAGGCTAGGATTTGCGATTTACAAAACGGATGGTTTGATGACCCAAACAACACTTCCACGCTACTTAGGGACCTCCAATTAGTGGATTTGCATCAAAAAAATATTTTTGTGATGGCTCAATTTGGACTTGGTTTTTCTTGGGTTTGGCTGAATGGTTGAAGCTATTGTTCATCCAAGGCTTTTTTTTTTTTTCTAAGTGTTGAAATGGAAAAGATGACTACTTAGTCATCTTGTGTGCTTACATATATGAGTTGAACAAGTGTCCTTGGTTCACACATGTGTTGGACCAATTAAAATTGGCCACAACATGTGTGGGACCATTATTCAAAGCCACACAGCCAAGAGCCAAAAATTGCATGATTTCCAACCTTCAATTATACCACTTTTGGTCTCAAATTTTCCTAAATGTCCCACACCAATAAATTCATGAACAACTTGTGTCTCAAAACAAAATCGAAGGTCAAAAATCTCGACTTCGTATCCCGGAATGGTCTTGTCCTTAACTTATCATAGTTAACCCGGATTGTCCCAATGTACAAAATACGGGATATAACAGTGCCTTGGTTTGATGGTTAATCGAAAAAAGGGATAAAGGCCTATTAAAGTGAAGTGTCTAGTATGGCGCTGAATAATCTGTCTCAGTGAAGTGTCTAGTATGGCGCTGAATAATCTGTCTCAATCATGTATTAGTTGGGAAGTTTTTTTAAAGTCTTATTATGAAGGGACCTAGTCTGGTTATTGTTTGTCCTGCTTGATCATGCATTAGTTGGGAAATTTGAAGTCTTGTTATGAAGCTACCTAGTCTGGTTATTGTTTGTCCTACTTGATCATGCATTAGTTGGGAAGTTTAAAGTCTTGTTATGAAGGAACCTAGTCTGGTTATTATTTGTTCTACTTAATCACGTTGTTTGTTTGGAAGTTGGGGTGTTGATATGCCTTAGACCTAGTCTGATCATGTCTGTCCTATCTAGTGATGTTTTGATTCTAAAAAAGTAAAGGCTTACTGTGTGATTTCTGTTTGTTCTACTTGGTAACCTGCTTGGCCTTAAGGATGTTGGTGGTTACGTGGGTAATAAATGCCTTAGTTTGGCCTGATCTCTGTTGCTTCATCTAAGTCATACCTACTTGATTGAAAGCTTGGCATTTTGGGTCACATTAGTGTATATTGAGATAAAGGTCTTAAAAATGATTCTGGGAGGGGAAGGGATTTAAACTTGCTCAAAAGTATTTCATTTGGTTTGTCTTTGTCTGATTGTCCTGCTTATGGTAAGTGTGGGAACTTGCTAAACCTACCTCTGAGTAGGACCTGTGAAGTGCGTAGTTGTGGTGTGTTTGAGTATAAAAGGTCTCTAATGTTGCTATAATAAACTGGGTGCAAGGCAGTTCTAAGATGGTCTATGTTTTAGTAAAAATGGACAATCACTTAGTTTAATAGGCTTGTCAAGCAGTAATTGTCATGTTTGTCCTAATCTAGCAATAAAGATGTATATACTCTGATAAAAATGGCATTAAAAGAAGCGGTTTAAGAATTGGTGGTTGGACAAGGAGTGTGTGTACATGTGTGAGTCTGTTTGGTCCATCATGAGTAGAAATTGTTCATGACTTATGATTATGTGAAGAAAAAAAACCTTATTTTGAGGACTGATCACATAGTTATGCTAATTCTAAAGATAAAGGATAAAAGGAGGAAGGGTAATGGCAACCTTGGCATAAGTTTTTGCTCATCCTGTCTTTGTGTGGCTTACGTGGATTTTCCTTGTATTTTCTTCTTAACATTATGAACTAAGTTTTTTTGTTTTTTAAAATGACTAATGATAAGGCGAGAATAAGGGATTGAAGTCTGTTGCTGTCCCTATTTGTGTGACTTGATCCTGATGGAAAAGAGGAATGTGTCTTCTTTTAAAACACAGTGCGGTCAAGAGTAAATATCTTTTTCATGATTATAATTTTGGCTTAAAGCTGCTCAGAAACACCAGCTTGTTGTTGTTTGCTATATGTTCAGGGTGGGCCTATTCCTAGTACATCACATTTGGAGTTAGTAATAAAGGTTTATTTTTTAGAACCTGGACAGAATTTTCATGAGTCAACCAACCTGTTAGTATTTGCTATATGCCTATGGTAGGTCTGTTCCCAGTACATTATGTTTGAACTTGGCAACAAAAGTTTTTAAGAGCTGGACACAGTTTCATGAGTTCATTGTAGGAAGTTATGACAGAGTTAGATGGTTGTGAATCTGCCTAGGACCTCTAGTGTTGTCACTGGAAGATTAGGATGAGGCCATAGGATGGGGGAAAGACTTTTAGGAGAGGAAAAAGTGAGCCTGGGCATGAACTGGAGGTAGTTGTTATACCCTATTTTAACCGGGGTCAAAATAGTTTACAACATCCGGGTAATTCCGGGGTTATTTAAAGTTAAGGAGTCGCCACCTAATTATTTATGGTGAATTAGGACACCTAAGTTAATTTAAAGTATTTATCTAAAGTTGATTTTATTAAAGTCTACGAAACTTGAGATTCTAGGTACGGGTTCAACTAATCTAGAGGGAAGGTATTAGGCATCCTCTAAGTTCCATTAATAATGGTTAACCGACCGGACTTATAGTTAATTAGGCTAAGAAATAGTATTCTAAATGTTTGGGAAATATAAGAATTGCTAAAGTTTTAAAAGAAGATGTTTTAGAAAAAATATAATAATTTGCAAAAATAATATTTTGTTAAATGTTATAGTTATAAATAAGAATATATGAAAATAACTCAAAAGCTTTGGAGAAAGAATATAATGATGTTGTTTAAATAATACTCATAAATATAACTAAGGCTTTAAAAAATTTTTAACTAAAGCTGAAAATATAATAATCTTACATAAAGTTGGAGAGTTATTTATAAAATAAACTTAAATATTCATATATCAATAATATTTAGAGATTAATTGCCATTAAACTAATGCAAATATAATCAAAATGTGGTTCATGGCCTTACGCCTTTAAATCGAAGCTTTAATATAGATAGATACTAGAAGTACTATGAATAATTTAATACGATGGAATAAATTATATTATATGAATAAAATGGTATAGAAAATTAGCTATTCATTATAAAAAATAAAATGCATAAAAGCTAATGGTTTAATCTAAATTAAGAAATAAGAAGTTAGTTGTCATTCAACTAAAATAAAAATAATTTGACAAAAAATGAAATGAAGGAAAAGCGATTTATGGAAAAGTCCATTTTGAATTTATTTTTTTTTCATTATTAGCTTTGGTTTTGAAATTTTTCTTTCCTTGGCTACGGATAAGGGTGGGGCTGGATAGAGAGAGGATAATAAAATATGCGGAGGAAAACGAATCCCTTGGACTCGTGTGCGATGGTCACATAAAGACAAAAGAAAAGGATTAGTACACGTCTAAATATTTATGCTAAGGCATAACAATTTTAAATATCTAAACAAACACACAAGTTGGGCAAATGAATTTGGACATAAAATAGAAACAATTAAGGAAGGAATGGAATTCCAAAATCTATATGGGTCACTTATAAATTCGGCCTAGGTATAGCATATGTTGAATCTAAAAAAAATCTTCCATACTTTTTAATATACTCATAGTAGCGGCTATTCCATCAAGTGTTAGTATATATATTCATTTCAAGCACCAATTTAAGTCGCAAACCGAGGTTGCGTCGATAGAATGTGAGAGTCGACTCATAGCACCAATACTTCAAATCAAAATGCATCAAGCTAAACATGAAATGCCAATAATGAAGAGCAAATGATGTGATGAAACAAACAAAAAGGCCAACTATAGGCAACCATAACTTTTGAGGACAACGGCGGTTACATCAAAAGAATAGGCCTATCAAGTGTAGAATTTGTTGACTTAAATTTTTTCAAGATATAACACTTTAAGATCAACAAGCGTAGCCCAACAACATCGATAAAATGGTAAATAGGGAAACGACAAGTTTATCCTAAAGTTCGACAACATAGAAGCCTCAAAATTGCAACAAATGCTACGGATACAACACCAAAGGGTGGCAATAGTCTTAAAACACAGAGATGAGGAAGTTACATCAAGATGGGCCTAATTTAGCTCAACTATTCTAATGCAATATCCTCGAAGTACATAAACGAAGTTTACCCCATATAGAGTGTAATTAGTATATTTGCTATGGCATCATCATGACTTTATTAATTTAGAGTTTTCGGCCATTAAAGCTGGTTTTAAGGCCCTTTAAAACATTAGTATACGTCTAAATGATCTTGGTTTCATATTTTAAGAGAAAAACACGTGGCATCGGGATTCAAATTAATCAATTAAAAATCAAATGACATGCCACACCCTGGGCAAATGAATATATGCAAGGAACATAGGAGACTTACTTGTCTAACCCTAAGCTATGTTTAGAAACTAAACTAATCTATCAATAGAAACAATTAATGAAAAGGAATAAACGAGATGAGAAGAAATCACAATCTATGCCCCGAACCATTATAAACATTCGGCCCTAGGTATAGTATATGTTCGAATCATCATGAGGCATCAAAAAAAAAAAATCTTAAGTAAGTCATAATACTTAATAAAAATACTTGTTTAAACATGAGTGCGGAAATAACATTTTATCACGACCCGAATGTACGACATAACATGGCCGACTTGTCTAGTAGCGGCGGCAAATATATTCCATCAAGTGTTAGTATATATATTTGATATCAGATGGGGCTCACCAATTTACGAAGTGCGAAGCGGATGTGTCGTCTGTATATTAGTACTCGATCACAAGAATGCCCCCGGGCAATAAAGGAGACGTCGGCGTTGGAATGCATATGTAAAGGCGAATGAAATAACATGGGACATAAAGTAATAAAGATAAGAGCAACGTGCGTAATTGATGATGAATACATATATAATACAAGCATGAGTAAAAATATCCAATAACTTATAACCGATCCATGATGCAGTGCTTGCGTCTGCTAACAAGTCCTTGCCGGGGAACATGATGAATAAAATATGAAAGGATCAACTATGAGAGAGGCAACATGGGTGGAGCGATCCTCATCCTCGGTGGCTACGTAGTTTCGGGCTATCTGAAGCCTTCCTTACATCATGAACATGTAAAATAAGTGGCCTATGGTTTTCATGAAACATAAATTTGTTGGTTTTCATGAATCATAACTTTCTTATACATGGTTTTCATGAATCATAACTTCCTTATACATGGTTTTCATGAATCATAATTGTACATGGATATTATAAATTATAGCGTTGCGTGAACTTGTGAAACATGTATAGTATTTTCTTGAAAATAGCATAATATATCATAAACTAGCATGCATGAACCCATGGAATGAGATATATGGGTTTTCATGGATTAAGATTCTCAATAATCATAAAGAAATATTAAGAACTCAATGATGGAATTATACAATTCAACAAATAATCATGGACATGGACCTAGGGTTATCATGAGCCTTTGGTATAGAAACCTTAAAGAATCATAATTTATGGATTATGAGGCGTGGGGAAGAAGATGGACCTAATTCCCACACGTAGATAGTAACTCTCATATCTTAGTCGCTCCAAAACTTGAATTAAAGACTTGAGCTTTGAAGAGGATTTCCAAAATCTTGAATTCTTGAAGAGATGGGTTTTCTTGAAAATCCTAGGTTAGGAATGATGATTTCTTAAAGGAACAAGGATATATATTAGAATTGACTTGGAATAATTAGAGTAGCATCATCACATTACTTAGTGTTCTTGATGATGGGAGAGAATAGAAGGTCGTTCTAGGCTTGGGGTGTGAAGAATTAAAGTGAAAAAGCCTTAAAACGAAGTTTTCAGCCATTAAAAGCGGACCCATTTTAAGGCCCCATTTTAAAATATGTCTTCGTAAATTCGTTCCAGTGATTTGGGCTTTGGGCCAATTTTACGGTCTGAATATAGATGATCTCGGTATATTCATATTTTAAGAGAAAACGGCATATTTGTACATGGCTTCTCAAGGGGATATCAAATTAATCAACTTTTAAAAATCAAATGACATGCCATTCAAAACTTAGCCTCAACTTTTAAAAATGCCATATTGAGACGATCATATGCGATTGGGAACTTATATCGTTAGAAAGCTATTTTTACGTCTACAACTTTCATTGAGGGTACTTTCCGAAACTAAACTAATCAAAGAGTTAACGAAGTTGACATCAACCATTTTCGCAAAACGTTCAAACCTTTAAGCTAAAATCTAACGTTAAGTCTAAGATGAGGAAGAAATACACACAACTCGACAAGACGATTCGCAACACTGATACAAATCTGTGTAACTAACAGGTTGTCGACCTAAAGCTGACTTATAACTTAATCAAAATATACAAACCAGTTTCAAAATCCACATGACTAATCTTCCAAACGCATATAAAGCGGAACGACTACAGAATCAAAACGAGACAAGATTAAGTTAAAACCAAACTAATATATGAACCTATAGATATTATTAAGCACTTAACAGAGGTCAAAACTGATCGAACGGGAACATACATAATGTTATTCAACTATTGAGCCGAAACTAAACCGAATTAAGACACGAACATATAAACACTATTAATTACTAGATCGAGATTATATTAACTAAAACATGAACATGCGTAATACTACTAAACTGCTCAACTGAAATTTAGCCAAACTGAAGCAACAACATACACGAACATCATAGACTTTAGATTTCGAAATAAAAAGAACACACTGACCTTTTGTGGGTGCAGTGAACTAAGGCGACGAGGTCTCGAATCCACCCTCTCGTATTGATAGATCCGAACTTCGAGCTAAATAAAGTTGATTGAAGGTATTGAGGGCTTTAAAGAACTAAAATTTCATATTTTTTATTGGGTGAATTGAATGAAAAAGTGCCAGAACCAGGATTTTTCCCCCTTCTTTTCGGCTAGGAACTCGAGAGATATTTATAGTGGGTAAAGGCTAGGGTTTTAGATTTTTGAATTCACGATCTTTTGGCTCCAAACAAACTAAAAAGAGCAGTTTGAAAGTGAAAATCGAATCTGTAAAGCTGCTAGCTTCTTCAAAAATTTCAGAAGAGTTTTTGGCCATATATGTTGACTAGCCTGTTAAGGAGGAGAGAAGGAAGTGTTTGCACGAAAATGGGGCTACAGAAATCTGCCATTGTTGAAGGCAAACGAACCCTTTGTTCGGAAATAGAAAGAGGTGAGAGGGATATTTACTGGATATACAGAAATGGAATCTATTTTTTCTGCCATGGCTGTGGAAATTTGGCTTCTTGCTGAAAAGGAGAGGGAATGAGGAAGACGACAGGGAGAGAAGAGAGAGCGTAGGGAGAGAGAGAGGAGAGTATGCGGCTAGGTTTTCTGTTTGTGTTCCAAATGAAGCTGATGAAATGAAAGGAAAGTGGGCCGGATCGGGTCGGGTAATGGGTATGGGCTGGTCTGGTTGTTGGGCTGGCCGAGTTAATGGGTAAAGATTGGCCCGAAAATATGTGTTCTTCCATTTTTATTTTAGTTATTCTTGGGCTTTTAACTTAATAAGTAGTACACTATATATTATGTGAAGACAAATGGTGATTAATATGTATAAAGTAAAGATTTAATAAAGTATAATTAATTTAACGAGTACAAATCCTAAAATGAAGCGATGACGAACCATTTAGAATTTGTGATAAAGTAATGAAAGTAAATAGTAGTAGAAAATAAAAATAGTGGTGAAAATAAAATATTTAGCTCGTTAATAAATTTAACAGCTCCAGGAAATAAATTAGAATAAAGGAGGGATGAAATTGGGTGTCAACAACTATTACTCAATTTTCTTATTGTCCAAACAATCTCATGCAATTTGGAATCATGATTTCATATTTTAGTTTCAAATCAGCGTTTGTTTATAAAATTTACATAAAATTTAAACTTCAACTTCATATCATGATTTTAAATCCTTTTCCAAAAAGTAGGATTTAGGATGCCAAATCATGATTTCAAATTTTTTTAAATGTAAAA
>NW_026722535.1:0-7242 GCF_029784015.1 Lycium ferocissimum | reverse complement strand
CCAATTATTCATTTTTACCCCAAATTTCCTTAATATTCCATGCCACAAAATCATAAGCACTTATGTTTTAAAACAAGATCGTAGTTAACCCGGATTGTCCCAATGTACAAAATACGGGATATAACATCTAATGAGTTTGAAATGTTTTAAATTGCATATAGTTACTCACTACTCTGCTCGTGCATACTGTTGTTACCTCGTTTGCCGAGTCCGAAATTTCGTTATATCATCGTGCGCACACTATACTATATTCGGTATCTACGATGTGTTACGGTACACCGAATCCCTCGCCATAGGGCAGGCCGGTTGGGTGTTATGATGTGTTATGGCATATGATATGTTATGATGTTATGATGTGTTACGGAGATGTACGGAGATATGGAAACTTTTACGGAGTATGATGTGTCATGGCGCCAACGACGGGAGGCGACCATGTTCGAGCCTATGCATGATTTCGATTTGCATTATTTATGTTTCAAAAGTAAGCATTTTGGTATACTGATTTTGTATTCATTTTCCATATTTCTTACTTCAGTTATGATCCTGATTACTGTATTCCATGCTTTACATACTCAGTACATATTCGGTACTGACCCCCTTTCTTCGGGGGCTGCGTTTCATGCCCGCAGGTACAGACGTCCATTTTGGCGATCCGCCAGCTTAGGACACCTATTCTGCTGTCTTGGAGTGCTTCCTTGTTCTGGAGCCCATATCTTGGTACAAACTCTTCCGTTGCATATGTATATGTTTGTTCAGGGGTACGGCAGGGCCCTATCCCGTCATATGATTCTGTTGCTACTCTTAGAGGTCCGTAGACACATGTGTGTGGGTTGTGTATGGGTCTGTTCAGTGTCTATTTGTTGTACTATGATATGATATTCGTCTCTGTGCGGCCTTGCCGGCTTGCTTATGATTTTGATATGTGACGGCATCCTTGTCGGCTTGTACATATATACATATTCGGGGATGTTGTGATTTATGATAGCCTTGCCGTGCACGTACGACATATGTGTTTCTGCGTGACAGGTTGATACGACGCCTGACCTTCGTACACGTATATGTTCCTTATATGCTGAATTTTGATTAATAGGTGTGCACGAGTGTCCAGCTCGGGCACTAGCCACGGCCTACGGAGTTGGGTCGTGATAAAGTGGTCACCGAGGATTTCATATTCCGGTGTGTTTATGCCTGGCTACTCGGGAGGAAGGGTAGTCATTATGGATCCTAGTGTATTAATTGCCTTGCCATTCGGGGGGAAGAGTGGCCAGTTTTGGGTTCGCTACCTGGGGTGTATTAATTTTCTTGCTATTCGGGAGGAAGAGTAGCCACCATGAATCCATATTCCGGTGTAATGCGCAGTGTTTTTTATGTTGAGTTGGGCCTATATGGGCGATTGTGATATCCATCTTTATTATGGAACTAGTATTTATGCCTGATTGATTTAACGCACAATTGAAACTGGGATTACCGAAACGACTTTGTAAAGCCGTTTTAACAAATCATATTAAGAAGCACAAAGTGGAATAACTATTTTATACTATCTTTTCAGAGCTGATTTATTTATGTATTATTATATTTTATTTTCGTATTACCTATTGTCCCTGAGGCACTCACTGAGAACGAAGCACTCAGGCATACCATTGTTATTTTTTATGGTATGTTAGGTGCAGAGAAGGGCAGGTTCTTAAAACTTCAGGCGCTTAGGAAGGACATGCTGTTGTTGCTGATTTGGTGAGCCCACACGTTCATTCGTGGGATACCCTATTTATTTGTTTATTCATTATTAGTTTTTCATGCTACGTCCCAATGAGTCAAACTATTATTCCTTTGTCTTAGAAGCTCCATAGTATACGTTCTTGTGGGTAGTTGTTGAGTTATTGATTAACTGTCGGGCACGTTATTACGTTTGACTAAGTATTGGATGAATAAAGACTTCCGCTGATTTAATTCATATATTGATGATTTGTTACATTTATTTTATTAACTATTGGAGGTTAATATTGAACCTGGCGGGTTGAAATGTTATTATTGCATTGTTTAGGTTCTTTCGAGGTTGTTCATGACGTCGGATGCCGGTCACGTCTAGGGTGGGTTTTAGGGCATGACAAGCTTGGTATCAGAGCCTAGGTTTAAATACATCCTAATATTGTTGTCGGTGTCAATGGAGCTATGTCTGGTGGAGTTTTCCTTGTGCAGCCTGATCACCTGCATGACCGAGAAAATCCCAAGACATTTATAGGTGTTTCCTATTCTTCTTGATTCTAGATTGTGCTGTAGATCTTGAAATCCTATTAGGGTCATTCTAATGCGTTCGTTAATTCGTGCCTATTATAGAAATAGCTCTAACACGATCTAGAAATGGTAACCGAGGACGTCCAGTGATAGCTAACCGAAATCTTAGGGGCACGAATGCTGGTAATGAAAATAATGTTGGAAATCAAGCACCACCTCCAAGCACGCATCACTCTCCCGTTCTGTTGGTACATGCCGGCCCAGTATTATGCAAATATCTATTCAAATGTTGACTGCATTGGTTGTGACTCAGCAGCAGTGTAGAGGTGTGGGACCTCATGGTGGAGGCAGACTTAAGCAATTCCTCGACTTGAAGTCACCAGAGTTCTTTGGGTCACGAGAGGTGGATAACCCCTAGCATTTTTTAGATGAGACCTTGAGCATTGAGGGCAATGGATGCTCGATTTCGAAGTTGTGTAGGCTTGCTTCTTATCGAGTTGAAGGATATTGCTCACGCATGGTTTGAGATGTGGGGTACGAGAGGGGTAATATTTTTGTAGCTCGACTTGAGGGAATTTGAAGAGGTATTCATGGAAAGGTTTTTGTCTGATGAGGAGAGATTTGCTGTGGCTACGAAATTTGAAAAGCTGGAATAGGGTAACAAGTCGGTTCGTGAGTATAGTTTGAAGTTCATCCGTTTGTCAAAGTATGTTTTATACATGATTCCGACTAAAAAGCATGAACTCGTTTTGTGAAAGGCTTGGTACCACGTATGAAATACACGTAATATTCTTTGTTGCTATGTCTCTTACTTGTACATTTTCATCTTTGGTTGAGTTCAGTGAGTAACAAAGAAATTGGTTGGGCGAAGATGCTTGAAAGGAACAAAGTAAGAAAGTCCGATCTACGGAGTAGTTCAACTGGTTCGTATGATGGAGGGCAACGGAAAGGCAATTCTGCACCTCAGCAGTCGATTTCTCAGTTTAATGGGGGTGTTCCATCTAGTGGACAAGGTCAGAGGAACAATAATCAGAATGGATATTCACACGGTAGTAACCGACAAGTGTCTAGATGAGAGGGGATCGTATTAGTTACCATTGTGGTATAGGGGTCATATCGAAATATTGTAGGAAGTGGCTTCGTGAAATGGCTAACTCTTACGGCCGGAGAAATAATTCACACAGATGGTAATGTCAACATGCTCCTAATGCTCATGGTAATGGGGGTACAGGTAAAAGTGGTTGCTAACACCGGTAATGGGAAGCAAGCTTGACTTTATGGTTTGACTCGTAGGAGATGGCAGAAGATCCTGACGTCGTGGTCACAAGTATTCTAACTATAGGGTCTCTTGAAGCATATTCACCGATCGATTTGAGTTTGACTCTTTGTTATATAACTCAGTATCTTTCCCTTGATTTTGGCGTGGAACCCAAATAATTGTTAAAACTATCTTTTTATACCACTTGCTAGTGTGCCTCGACATTACTTCTAGGATCTATAATATTGTGTGGTGTAGTTAAGGATCGTTGGACTACTTCGATTTGTTGGAAATATGAATAAAGGACTTTGAAGTGATTATGGGTAAAGGCGGCTTACCAAGAGTATTATACAATTCTAGATTGAAACGCTTAGACGCATTAGTTCTAGATGAACCCATTATAGATTGAAAGAATAATATCGTTAAATTTCGAGGTAGACGATGGGTGTAAATCCATTTATTCCATCTTAGGCTTATTTGGGCTTTGTTGTGGGGTCTGCGAGACCATATGGTTATTATTAAAGCATTATATGAGTTTTGTTTGTGATATCTTGCAACACGAAGCGGTGAAAATTCGAATGTTTGAGGGTTAGCGAAAATCTTAGGCCTAACCCTCGTTCGAGGACGAATGATTTTAGAGGGGGTAGTGTAACACCTCGTAAACTTGAAATAGGTGTGAATGTGTAAAAATCTAGTGTTAAGATGATATTTTATCTATATGAATACATTCTTGATGAATTACGGTGGAAGGTAGTTGTTTTGGAGTCAGAGCTTACAATTGATGTTCTTAAGGGCTTTTAAATTCGCCTAAGTTTTGGTAGGTACGTCTTTTGAGGCTATTTTCTTGAAAAATTATTCAGGTTAAGCTTCCTTGATGAAAGTTGTATATATTTGAAATATCTTTCCAACGGTAGATTAAACCTGAGACCAAGCAAGGTTATATGCAAGGTTATGCCCGTTTTCTTTGAAACTTATCTTATTTAAAATTTGTCCTCTATTACGGTGAGATGTTACGGACCGTAACATGTGTTACAAGGCCATAGCACGGAATTGGAATGCACATCCAAAGATTCACGAACTCTCTGAAATTCCCACTAAAGGATTGCCAAAGGACGTTAAAGTAACACGAAGACTGATTAAGTATTTGGCATCTTTGGCTTTGTTTCCTGAAAATATAAATAAGACACTTGTTTTGTTTATTCCTCCACTTTACGAACAACCCTAAGGACGAAACCATTCCACTCCAAGTCTCAAATCAAAGGTAAGAACATCCCTAACATTACTAATCCATTCTGACATCAAACCCATGATTAACTTGCAGAGTAAAACCTAGGGTTTGCAACATAATTCTTCTTAAAGTGATTCAAGCTAGGGTTTGGGAGTTCTTCGTTGAAAAGTGCATTGATTAAACTTTGTTTAACATATTAGGTATTTCTCTCTTATGAAAACTTATTTTGAATGAAAATCACTTTTTGAAACTATTGTTGGAAGTATAAATTTCATTCGAGGTTCTTTGTGGATGAAAAAGAAAAGTAATCTTTTCATGTTTCTTGAACTATAATTCACGTCTAGAAAATGGTGATTAATGTGTGTGAGGCCCACATTAAACCTAGATTGTATAACAAACACCTATATATGTATGTGATATTATGAATGTTTTCCCTCTATAAGAGAGATGCTTAATAATGATGGCTAAGGGTACAGTAATGATATTCTCATTGATGAATTAGAACATGGAATCTTTCGTAAAGAAATTTATACGTTTTCAAAACATTCTATGAAATGATTTATCTTTACGATATGGCATAATAGACCTTAATGGTAAATGGTGATGTGACTACCTTGAGATGGTGTAATTCGACTTTATGCGATGAACTGTTTTGTTGATGTGATTTTGCCTAGCCACTCGGGAGGATGAGTGGTCACCGAGGATTTCATATTCCGGTGCATTTATGCCTAGCTACTCGGGGAGGAAGGATAGTCACTATGGATCTGGTATATTAATTTGCCTTGCCATTCGGGTGGAAGAGTGGCCACTTTTTGGGTTCACTACCGGGTGTATTAAGCGCTTGCTATTCGGGAGGGAAGAGTAGCCACAGCGAATCCATGTGCCGGTGTATTGTACCGGTGTTGTTGATCTTTGCAGTTGGGCCCTATGGGTGGCGCGACATCCATCTTTATTATGGGCTGGTATTTATGCCCGATTGATTTAAAGCACAATTGAAGCTGGGATTTTGGAAAACGACTTTATAAGCTTGTTTAACAAATCGTATTAAGAAGCACAAAGTGGAATAACTATTTTATACTATCTTTTCGAATGATTTCTTTTGTATTATTATATTTTATTTTTGTATTACCTATTAATACGAGGCACTCACTTTGAGTACGAAGTACTTAGGCATACCATTGTTGTTTTATGGTATGTTGGGTAACGGAGAAAACGAGTTCTTAACAACCGGTGTGGGAAGGGACTTCGTGTTCTTTCTTGGTGAGCCCACACATTCATTCGTGGGGCACCTATTTATTTGTTTATTCATTATTAGTTTTTCGAAATTTCGTCCCCGATGAGTCAATCTATTATTCCTTTATCTTAGAAGCTCAATAGTATACGGTCTTGTGGGTGAGTGGGTTGGTATTGATTAACTCTCGGGAGCACGTTATTACGTTTGACTAAGTATTGGATGAATAAAGACTTTATTTGATTTAATTCTGTATATTCATGATTTGTTACATTTATTTTATAAACTTTTGGAGGCGAATAGTGAACCTGGCGGTTTCAAGTGTTATTATTGCATTGTTTAGGTTCTTTCGAGGTTGTTCGGCGCGTCGGATGCCGGTCACGTCTAGGGTGAATTTTGGGCGTGACACACGGTGAGTCCAAGCCAGGGCCCGCGTATGGGTCTTTCTCGGAGGCCCGCCGTCCCGGCGGATCCCGGAGGCTACGGCTATATTACCCCGAGTTCACCTACATGATCTTTGTTACGTCCCGCCTTTTCGCATAATTGGAAAATTTGAAATGATTGTGATTTATGTGAAAGGAGGTCATATTTGAATTTTCTTGGCAAGTGTGTCGCAATTATGGAGGCTTGAATGCGAAAAACAGGAAGGGGCCTAAGGGCAAGAATTGGAATTTTGGAAATTTGTTTGAGAAATTTTAAGACATGAATTATGAAGAATTGGGCAAAAAAAAAATTAAGAAATTGAGGCCCAATATTTAGGGGCTTAGCTTAGGCCATGAAGGGCTAGGTCCGTACACAAATTTATTAATTTTGCATGTGATTAAAATGCATATAAGGGAGGAAGAGCTTGAGAACCTTGAAAACTAAGGAAAAATCAAGAAAAAAGAAAGAGGAGCAATTCGGGTTTAGGGAGAAAGAAAGAGAAAAAAAAAAAAATTCTATGCTTAACCTTGATTCAAAATTGAAATTTTCTTATATTCTTAGTGAGCTTGGGATGCTCTACAAGTTGATATAACTTTCAAGACAAGGAAAGAAAATCTTTTGGCAAGAGAATTGAATTGGAAAAGGTAAGAATTCTTATATTTTGTTGAAGAAATTATGTATGTATTGTAATATATGAAGAATGCCTGAGAATTATGGAAGTTAGATGTATGTGTGCATGGCCGTGACTATGTGTGGGAGTGTGTGTGGTGAGCATGTTTGGGTTTTGTAGGTAAGATATGTTTGGGTTTTATTTGTGTTCTAGTTGTTTTTTATGGAAGAATTCACTTGGGAAAGAAAAAAATGAACTTG
>NW_026722534.1:0-7197 GCF_029784015.1 Lycium ferocissimum | reverse complement strand
ACGTTCCAAATACGGGACTCAACAAGCAAATGTAGCACTACCGAATTTCATTGCGTTAACCGAGACGGTACTCCACAGGAAGTACATATTCGATATAGGTAGGAAACAACGTACGTGCAGGAATCTTTAGATCATTCTCTTGCTTGATAATAATAAATAAATACGGTCCAAGCCTTGTATAGATTCATCGATACACCGAAATAATGATCTCAATAAGTGTTTGGGGTCATCTCGATTACCTTTGAAATATGTCACGCAAACTTGTGGCGTATCCTTAAGTATCTCATGGTATGCTCAGCTTAAGCAAGACCTATCTAGAGTCTTTAAATCCTTTTGGAGTAAGCTATAATCTGTGGTCCCCTGGTCTGAATGATAGACATAAGCAATGGACTCATCATACCATCCCTTCCTGACATAGGATTTACGTAGTTCTCTGCTGTACAAGTAGTCTTAATGAACAAGAAATAGGCTAATTCCATAGGCCTACTGGTAATTTTCCATAATTGAGGTATAATTTTCCATAACTAAGGTAAACTTCTGCGGTAAACATGGTCATCTATATTGGTGGTTTCTCATCTCCGAATTGGAATCTCAATGACTTACTATAACTTATTGAACTTCTGATATCTAACTTTCATTGCACTATGAAGTTTGGTATGTCTTTCCTCGTTCCTTTCTTAGTAGTATTAATGTATGTCCTTATTGTTCTCAACTGCCTAGCATAACGAGGCAATAAGCTTTTCCTTTCATCAGTCGTCAACCTGATTGTCACGACCCGAGCTACGGGCCGCGACGGGTATCCGGGGCTAACCACCAAACACCACTCACTTACCTGCTTATCTGCTATTATTCATACTATATGCTCATAATCATGTAAAGGCCGGAATCTTCTCGAAATACATTTGCTTTTATAAACATAAGCCCTTCTGCTATACAAAATAATATATACATACATATACATGAAAGCCGTGGACGGCGTACTATCCACACTCGCGTATCTAGGAGCCTCTACGGAATACTAGACATCCGGACGGACAGACCCCGTCGTGCCCAAAAACATGAATATACGTATATATATACCAACAGAAACTGTGGCACTTCCGAATATGGAGTGCTCTCAATCAACCCTGCTCCTACGAAGTCCGGGCCACCTCCCCGTCTACACCGTGGGGTACGAACACACCGCGGCGTCCGAAGAAAGGACGTCGGTCACGAATATTGTACCGAGACGTGAAGCATAAACAATAATGAAGCATCAATAAACCGAGGAGGCATAAAACAAGGAGTAATCAGAATGATCGATCATAAGTGATGATAAATGCCGACTTACTTTCGTACTCATCATCATATCATATATACATAATCGTAATAATTGCCCGACCATATAGGTGCGGTGTAATAATCAATATCATTAGCATCATCAATAGCTCGCGTCAGTGCATCCCCGCGTCCAGATATCATCTCATGCCGCCCATTTGCTCGGTGTCTCGCCATGCCATTTGGCCATAGGTATATAGTTGCCGGCCTTACAGATAATCTTCTCCACGGCATATAGGCGCGGTGTGATATTATCATATATTCATTACATCATGCTTATCATAACATGCTTATCATAGTATGCTTATCATAGTATGCTTGACATCATATACTTATCACAATACATGCATAGGGACTCTTAGCTATTCATACTTTATCGGGGTGACGTAAGGTCGTGGACCCCCGATGTCATTATGAGCATTCTTACGTATTCCGCCTCACCTTGGAGGAACAAGCATAAGGTGAGTGTGCACAATGATCAATATCATTAAATTACATAAAGGTCATCATTAGCTTCTTAGAGGCATCATATCATAGGCTATAGCATTTCTAGACTTTAGCTTGCTATCATTACTTTCGTATTCATCTAATATTTCTTATCTCGTATAGCTGTTCATGAGAGAGGACTCTTAACTTTCTTGGAGATGGAACATTCATAGTAAAAGAGGAAATTCATGCCATAGGACTCATGCCTTAGAAGGAAAGGGATTAGCCTCACATACCTTTCCGAAACTATTCTAGTGCTCGCTTGTTCTCTCGAATGCACTCGTTTACCTTCAATGGAATTCGTATCGTCATTAGCTATAAAATCGTGAAAACATACTTACTAAAGCTATAGAAATTTGGGCAGCGCTTCCTTTGTTTATACTACTTTCCGCCATATTCCATATCAACTCCCAACATTCATAATAATCATCACAATATGATTAACAACAATCATCATTCATTCATATGATTCGCATTTCATGATTCACCTCAATTTCCCATAATTATGACTAAAAATCCATCGTCATATTCTTTCTTATCCAACACTCATTTCATGTTCTATAGGTCATTTACAACATATTTATATCATAACCCAACAACATTCATGATTCAATTCCAACTATGTCTCAAAACGTCACTATTCATCATTCATAACCCATTTTGCTATTCTCTTTTAATGACCAAGTATTTCAACTCCCAAATACCTTAAGTAACATATAAATATCATGAATCTTACCTTAGATGTTTTAGGAACAAGCCTTGGTTGCTAATACTCCTCTTTGAGCAAAACCCTAGTTTTTCTCCATTTGGATTTCTTGACTTGGATGATCTTTGATGATTTCCTTTACTCTTGATTCACTTATTTAATGTTGTTGATCCTCAACTACACTTGAAAACTTGTATAATAAATGTAGAGAGAGATTCTAGAGAGAAGTGGTGAAGTGTAGAAATGAAATAAAATAAGTCTTGGTCCTCATATTTAATGAATTGGAAATCTGTCTTTGAGGCGAACAAAGGGTCGTCCGCGGAGGTTTACGTCCGTATTCCACTTTACGGACCGTCCCTCGTGGTCGTCTTTAACCTTAAGAACCGAAACCTTAAAAGGCATGCATGGTGATTTACGACATTGTTTACGGGCCGTATTTCACTTTACGGTCCGTCCACTGGTCGTATTTAACCATTTCTCCACCGGCATAAAGTTGAAACCTTTGCATGCCATTTTACGACACAGGCTATTTACGGGCCGTATTCCACTTTACGGTCCGTATTTGGACTTCACGACCACTTTGGCGTTTTGCCAACTTTCAACTTTTCACATTTCTAGGCTTTTTATTCTATTCATTCCCATCCATTTACATACATTGCCCATGAAACATTATACACTCGCACTCCTCGCTCTCATCCCTAGTTCGTCCACTTGCGTACCAACGGGAAATTTTTCGAGGTGTAACACTGATCACGTTGGACAATTGCTTCAGTATAGTCCCAGTTTGTAGGATGTATAAAGATAGCTCATCCCTTGAGGATCCACAATCCTATACTGAGCTGGCATCAAATTCAACGAACTTTTCTTTCTCTTTTTTTTTCCTTGACTTAATAAGGCTATGCCCTAGATAGATGCCATAATCTAAGTTTACTAATCAATTCTGATACTGATGAACTGCTGAACTCACAAGTCCTCAACATTTCCTCTTTATCTTAACATAAACTGAGTTACTCTAGATCTGTGGCTCGAACATTAGCGACTTTCTTTGCTTCCATTGACTTTCACAATCATCGAAGTCTTTCCATCATTCTATTTATTGAGGTTGTTGTAACTTAACGATCTTTGCTTAAGGGTGCGCTAAAATCTCACAGAGTACTTATATAATTAGTATCGACGTTATCCCAATATATCCTTTCCTGTACCTATAACTATAACTAACTTAAGAGCATGGGTCGAATGATTCTTCTTGTACCTTTACAGCTATCCTGAGGCATGAGCTATAATCTCACCAAGCTATATCAATCCATAACTTAACTCAATGCTTGAATCATCATAACGCATGATATGGCTATCCGGTCCCTTTAGGAATGTTACACTTGATCTTGAAACATCACTTGTTACTCATCTTCTGGAAACTTAGGATTACAATTATCAGTCCTTTAGAGTCTAGCTGTTTCCTTGGACAGTTTATCAATGGCACAAAATGTGGGAAAAATCCTTCACAAAATTCCAATAATAACTTGCTATGTCCAAGAAACCACTGACTTTTATGAATTTTCTGGCCCTTGGGCAATTTTGTATAGCTTCAACTCTCCTTAATTCTAACCTTAGAAGTACTATACCGTTTGATTTGGAAAAGCTTCTGAGCCGACAATTCCTAATCCTAAGAATTATAGGTCTGCAAGTAACGAACAACATGCTCTGACTTTGAGCAAGAGTAACCCCAAGATCGTCTAGGAACACTGTTACGAATAAGTTTTGGAGGAGTCTAAACACACTTACTCATCAAGCCCATAATACTGCTAGGGCCTTAGTCAGTCCAAATGACATTGCTCAAAACTCGAGGTAACTTACCTGATCCTGAAAGTTGTCTTTGGGACGCCTTTCCTCTGACCTTTATCTGGGAATAACTGGAGCTCATGTCCATCTTTAAGGAAGCATTCTATGCTAGCAAAACAAATCGTCAACCCTTAATCGTACTTGCTCATCCTTAGCTATCGTCTTATTTAGCTGCTTACAATCACTTGTACATATGCAAGGAGCTATCCTACTCCCTTATAGACCAAATTGATTCAACTGCTCCTTTAAATAATCTTTATTTTCTTTAACTTTGTAGGGATCATTTGTATAAGGAAAAGTAAATATTGGCTGCACACTAGACAATACTTTTGTTTAGCACGACTAATCCTTTACTTAGAGGAAGTCTTGGGGTTTCCCTCGGACATCCCTAAAACTTATTCACCATAAAGGTAAACTGGGAAGTTGATAATTTGACTCTCATAATATGAAGTCCAATCATATGAGATGCATACTTGTTTCTGATTCACCTTCTTGATCTTAGGACAGACGATAGACTTATTCCTTGGTACTTATACAACTTTGCATGACTTGAGTGCCTTTGAAGGTCTGCACCCAATTACTTTCGTAGATTACATCGTTCCGGCCCATATACCTTGGGAAGCATACTAATTACTTTATAGTCTACTCACAGGAATTCATATAACGTCTTGCTTCATATCTTATTCGTTGTCCCCGTATTAGAACATATCCTTTGGCAGAACACATAATTCGCTCCTTCACTTTCAATGGCTTGGTTCTTTACATATCACAAAACTCGCAATCCTTCAAGACGTTGACCTTAGCAATTACTCCCACAAGCTACCTTATAACCATCTCCGTAGTCAAAATTATATATACCCAATAATCTAGTCCTTGCCAAGGACCTCAAATTCACTTATTAACTCACTTTCTGATCCTATTCCTTACTTTTCTATCTATGGACCCTTGATTTACCTACACTATTAATACAAATCATCCCGTATCCTTTTCTTTGATCACACACTGCATTCCTCTTCTGTCACGACACAACCCCATGGGCCATGACTAGTGTCCGAGCTGGACACTCATATACGTACCTGTTAGATATAGTCAGACTGAAACTAAGGACGATATGGAAGCTTACAAAAACAACTAAAGATTCATAACGTCATATATATCAAGATAACCCGTCTCCTGAGGAGTCACAGCTAATCAAGCATAACACAATACACAAGCCGACAAGGCTGCCACTACGTACGGGAACATCCCAAAACAAGTCATATCGACACAGCTGAACAACGTTTATATACAACCCACACATATGTCTACAGATCTCTAAGAGTATCAAAGTGAAATATGACGGGACAGGGCCCCGCCGTACCCCTAGATAAACATAAATCTACATCAAAAGATCTGTACCAAAATAGTCAAGGCTCTGGAACAATGGAGCTCTCCAAGACAGCAGATGTAGAAGTCCTAAGCTAGAGGATCACCAAATCGAGTATCAGTACCTGCGAGCATGAAATGCAGCCCCCCAAAGAAAGGGGGTCAGTACGAGATATGTACTGAGTATATAAAGCATGAAATACAATAAAGAGGATCATGACTGAAATAGAGATTACAGGAGGCAAGTATGACAATCAAGAAATCACTGTACCTGTGCCTTATGAAATGAAAATCATGCATAGCTATATCATATACCATATCCGGCCCATTATGGACTCGGTGAATATGTCATATACATGTATACCGTGCCCGGCCCATTATGGGACTCGGTGCCATCATCATATCATCATATATATTTATATATCGTACCCGACCCTCTAGTGACGGACTCGGTGAACAATGCAGTGAAACTGTGCACATAAACATACCCAGCTCGGGACTCGGTGAAAGATCTATTAACAGTATGCACGAGCAAAGTAGTGAGCAACCATATGCAAACTAAATCATCTTCTGAGACTCAACAGAATAATTAGAATGAACTAACACTTGAGAATCAAAGACAACAGTCATGTCAAGTACCCCTCGAATGCCATTATGGAGTATATCAAATAGGACACGGAATCATAGACACGTATCAAGACATAATGAAATAGCTTCTGGAAATCAAGAACATTAGCCATCCTAGTGTCTCTAAGAATAGGAGCTTCTTTGGAGTTTATACATTCATCATTTGTTTGTCTCACATAGATCATGCCAAAAGAAAGAAGGGATAGCTTTACATACCTTTAACGCTTATCCGCGATACAATACGAATACGCTGTCTGAAGTACCTCAACCTATATTAAAACGTTAAGAACTGTGGTTAAGCTATGGAAAGGTTTAAAATGTATTCCAACGTTAATAGCTTATTTCTAGAAAATTGGGCGGCATTTCTCCTATATTGTTCATTTCCCTCTCATTCAAGACAACTATAAAACGACCAAGTCAACATCAACTACCACACGTCCAAGTTACTATATCATAAACTAGCCAAAACAGGATCTAAGCATACCCCGAGATAGCCCGCACCATTCGAAATCAGCCCACACATTACAACATTCGATAATAGTCAACATAACGATTACGACATATTCAAGTTACTCCTAATAATCTATAGCCACAACACTTCATCGAAATGACCTTATAATAGTCCAACAATTACAACAACACAATGCATAACCTTAATTACTCTTAGTCCTTCAATTCAACAAGAACTTAGTCTTCCAATTCAACAAGAGCAACAACACAACCAAAACCAGATCGTTCTCAATACAATACAATTATAACTTTAAATATCAAATTCCTTCACTTTCATCATATAACCAACAATAATAACGACAACACTAATTAAAATTAACCCACCATTACTAGATTAGGATAGTCCC
>NW_026722533.1:0-7028 GCF_029784015.1 Lycium ferocissimum | reverse complement strand
GCGATATTGGATGAAAAGTGTGAAGTTAGAACGGAAGTTGAAGTATTATGTTGAAAGAAAGACTATTTGTGCTCATATGTGCTTTGTAGCGATTATTGATGTTGTTGTTGGGTTGGTTGTTGTTATTACGGCCGAGTTGAATCTCGGGGATGCTATATTTATAGGGGAAGTCTTTGCCGAAATTTCGGTAGCCAAATAGAAACCAAGACTTAAATGCTAACTCCTAAGTGAATAATGCTTGGTAAAGGTGACCATTTGCAGATTACGGGACGAAACGGGAATTGAGCTCAAGCGAGCATAAGGCGCCCGTGAGGTATGTGAGCTATCCCTCTCCTTCTTTTGGCATGTCCTAGGTATACTAGGCTTGAATTTGAGCCTGGGGAGTTATTCCGTTCATCGAAACTCGATTCGAAATTGAGCACTATTCGTCGGTGCGATTGAACTAGAATGCTTATATCTTGTTGGAAAAATGCTCAAACGTCAGTAACTTGCCGGAATGTAATCGAATTGCCTTGGAACTTTTATAAATGACTCTATTAAGTGATATTCTATAAAACTTTTCAAAACCACTCTAGAAGGGGAAGTGTGCTATTTTATAAATCTTTTCAAAAACCGCTCGAAGAGGTGTGATATCTTATTATTGATTTTTCTAAAACCACTCCGAAGGGGGTGTGATATATTATTTTCTAAAGCTTTCTTAAAACCACTCCGAAGGGGGTGTGATATATTATTTTCTAAGGCTTTTTCTAAAACCGCTCCGAAGAGGTGCGTACAAAACCACTCCGATGGGGGTGTGAATTTTATCATTCTTACTACTATTATTATTATGCCCGATGGGGCTAGTATTAGTATTATGTCGCGGTGGCATGCCCGATGGGGCCGGGGTAGCCGTACGCGAGTGACATGCCGGGAGCTAGGATTATGTCGGGGCCGGCATGTCCGATGGGGCCGGGATAGACGTATGTTGGACCGGACGTACCGAAGGGAACCACATTTATTTACTTATTAGGGACAGCCGTGTCGAAGGGCCGGGATAGGCGTGTCGAACCGGCACACCCGGGGGGATTACTAGTACTACTATTCTTATTATTACTATTGTTATTACTATTATTGTTATTATTATTAGGCGGGCAGC
Organism: Lycium ferocissimum; assembly: GCF_029784015.1. Classification (NCBI taxonomy): domain Eukaryota; kingdom Viridiplantae; phylum Streptophyta; class Magnoliopsida; order Solanales; family Solanaceae; genus Lycium; species Lycium ferocissimum. The sequence goes on along the minus strand of NW_026722533.1, from coordinate 5,893 downwards.
CGTCCGGACTATTTTATTTAAACATTTAGTTCATATCGGGTAATCAAACTTGCTTTTAAACTTTTTACGATGTAATCTAAACTTGTTTCTTGTTGAACTCTCCTATTTCTTGCTTCAGTGATGCTTTACATCGAGTACATATTCGTCTTGACCCCCTTTCTTCGGGGGTACCGTTTCATGCCCGCGAGTTCGGGGACGCGACCCGGTGACTCAGTACTTAGGGAAGGCCGGTATTGGTGAGGCCGGCTTCTCTTGCTCGGAGTTTGTTCTGTTTTGGTATAATGTTGTGTATATATTTGCGGGTCATACTCTTTAGAAGTACGGAAACAGTGTGGGAGTCATGGTTTCTGTTTGGCCATGTCGGCCATTATTTTGTTGTACAGAAATGGCGGAGGCCCTTTTGGCTCGCCTTGTTTTATGTCGTATGTATATATATCATGTTTTGAGATGCCTCGAGCTACGTGTCGATTTTGGTATTTCATTTACAATTTTCAATTCTCGTTTAAAAAAAAAAAATTTGAGTCGACGTTTAAGGGTTCGCTCGACTCTGATGAGAGTCGGGTGCCCGCCACGCCCTGACGAAGGTTGGAGTGTGACACTTGCCAACAATACAACAAGCCATTTATATTTATTTTACATGATATTCCAACAACAATCAGCATACCTCTCCCGAGACTTTCTAACTTCAATGGAACAACAACGACATACTTCCTTCTTTAAAATTTAATCACAACAACCCTCTTTTCAATCTTCCAAATCATTAAATAAATTCAATCCATTTTTCTACATACACTATTCTATTCGGCCATACACACATGCATATTTTTAGAATTTCCATCCTTGTCTTTACATTACAACAACACCAAAACACTAAATAGAATCATTGAATCATTGTTCCATTAACCATGCATGCATACGGCCACAATGCCATCTCACGGCCACACAACCACCAACATCACAATTTCATGCTTTTCATTCATTTCGTCATAAAATACATAACAACAACAATTATAACACTACATAAAAATTAATTCATTCTTTCATGCAACACAACACACAACCACACGGCCAAGCTCCCACACCAACAACCTCATGAATTTTATTCACTTTGCATACTACAACATACATAATCATCCAAAGCATGTATAAGAACATAAACTCTTACCTTTTTCCTCAATTCCCCACTTGACTAGAATTTGTAACTTGCAAGAATATGTCTTCTTCTTGCTCCAACAATCATCTCATGTTAAAGGGCATCCTTGAATTAGTAGAAACACATGAAGAACCAAATTTTGGAACAAGATTTCTTAGTCTCTTTTTCCTCCACCTTGGCCGAACCTAGGCCCTTTGTTGCTCTTCTTCTTTTGTTTTTTTTTTTGCTCTTGTCTTGAATTGGAAGATGACTCTCTTTATATATATATAAGTGTCTAAGCATGTGAGGGGCACATGACCCCTCTCTAGATTTTTCTTCTTTTTTCTTGATTTTTCTTTTCTTTTTCTTGAATTCTCTTACTTGGTCAAAGAAGACCAAGTGTCTTCCTTAATACACTTTGGTCCCTCTCCATTTACACTTTGCCCCTTTTCAAGACTTTTTCTAGTACTTGGTGAAATTACTATTTTACCCCTCGACTTTCCTTATTATTACCATTTTGTCCCTAACCTTCCACATTATTTTCACATTTACGATTTGCGAATTTCTCTTCTTGCCCTTAGCCTTTCTCAATATTTTCACAATACCAATATTCATAAATAACCTTCTAACGACTCGAACACTAAATTTATTTTAAAACATGGTCTTGTCCTTAACTTCCCGCAATTGTCTTAAAATATTCCGACGTACAAAATGCGGGATATAACAAGGACGGTATGAAAAGAGACCTTTGAGAGTTCGTTGGCCAATTGCCGTAGTCAAGATCGGGTATCAAAAGCTCGGTGGATTTTCTTCGGGGAAATGAAAATTCCGGCTTGGAGATGAGAAACGATTAACATGGAATCCATTATAGGTGTACGCGCACTTTACACGAGTACGATTCTATTAGGATTATTGTCAAAGATTGACGAAATCACCCATTTCCTTCGGATAGAACTACTTATTGCCGAGGATTATACCGGATGGTATATTAGAGAGAGATAAGACTTCACAGATTCGTATCTATTATTGCGATGGGGTGCTCGGCTTACGACTAACTTCTGGGACCGCCGGAAGGACGAGAACTCGGGTGATTTGTAGCACGGTATGTTATCCTGCGACGGACGGGCCGAGCGTGCTTTCGGACAACGAGAAGATATGCCACGGGTCTATGTTATTGACTCAAGATAGTGGAGGTGATCATTTACGAATTAACTTAATTTGCCTATATAATAATAGTTATCGTCCCAACATTCGGATGACACCATACGAATACGAGACCTTATATGATAGAAAAATGCGGATCTCCGATTGGTTGGTTCGATATGGGTGAAGCAAAGTTGATCGGACCGAGGTATGGTTCGGTAGCGATTAGTAAGATAAAAGCTCACTCGGGGATGGTTGTTGGCGCTCGAGTTGACGAAATCATATACGGATAAACGACGCTAACCAGGTTAAATTCGTATTGATGGCGGCTACTTTCTGAAAGTGTCACTTATGAAGTGTGTGATGAGATTCGGTGAAACGAGAGTGAACTCGGTCCCGCAAGATATATCGGACCGTATCGGGCTATTTGAAAGGTGGCGAGGTCGCCTACGAGCTAGACTTACCATCGATCAGCGGTACATCGGTATTCCGTGTATCACGTTCGGAAAATGTGTTGGTGATCCTCCGGATATTTCCGGTAGATGACATTTAAATGAGGAATTGTCTTATGAGTAGCTTTGTAGCCATTCGGAATTGTCGGGTGAGGAGATTGCGTACCGAGGACATACCCTCGTTAAAGTCTTATGGCGAAACAATAATAGGAAAAGAAACTCCCCGAAATGCTCGTGAGACCCTATAAGGCTAATTTAACATTCGAGGACGAATGTTCTAAAGGGGGAGGATGTTATATCCCGTGTTTTTGCGCATTTGAAAAATTTGGAATAATCTTGCCCTGTGGGAAATAAGGCTATGTTTTTATTTTATTTAACATATGTGTGATATTCATGAGAATTAGTGAAGCGGAAATACGGAAGAAGGTCAAGGGCAAAATTGGAATTTTTGGAATTAGTTTCGGGAATTACAAAAAAAATGGGATCCATAATTGTTGGGCTAAAAAAAAAATGAAAAAATGAGGCCCAATTTCTATAGGGGTGGCCGGCCATGGATTGGCCCAAGCCCATGCTTTCATTTAATTGAAGACTAGTAAATAAATAAGAGGGTCCATTAATTATTTCTTCAAGAAATTTCAAGAAGGAGAAACAAAAAAAAAAGAGAGAGTGAGAGCAAGGAGGCTATTCGGCCCTCAAGAGAAAAGAAAAATCTTCCAAGTCCATCAATCTTGATCTAAAAATCATAATTTTCTAGCGGTATTACTAACTCAAGGATGCTCTTCAACATGGTATAAAATTTTTGGTAAGAAAGTGCTTGTGTTGGCAAGTGGAAGTTTGAAGAAAAAGGTAAGAATTTCCTTCTTTCATGTTATGGAATAAGTGTATATGTTATAATAATTGGAATTGAATGAGAATTATGGAAATTATGTGTGTGTGTCATGGCCGTGTGTGTGTGTGAGTGGGTGTGTGGCCGTGTGCTATAAGGTAGGGAGAGGAAAGTGAAATGCAATTCATTTAGAGTGTTAGTGGTGTCGTTGTGGCATTTGTGACGTAAATAAGTCTTAAACGATTCGAATTGGCATTGAAATGGCATGTATGTCATTATGGGAAATTATGCGATTTTTATATGATTTTTTATATAATTATGAAAGTAAGATTTTAAATGTGAACTATGGTTATTGTTGATGAATTTGGGAGACGAAAATGTGTTATGAACATGTATGTCGAAGAATGGAGGTTTTGAATGAATTAGGATTTCGGTGGAATTTTTGTATGTTTTGCAAAAATTTTGTATAATGATATGGAATACTCCCGAGTGGTGTTGGAATGATTTTGATTAGTAAATGGATATGGAAATGTTGATATTAGCTTGGAATTGTGAGGTTGGAATGGAAATTGTTGCCTTATGTAGAAAGGAAGAACAATTATACTAGAATGCGTTTTGTCGTGATTTTGATGATTGTTGTTATTGTTGTGGTTGTTGTTGTTGATATTATGGCCGAGCTAAGTCTCGGGGATGTTGAATTTATAGGGGAAACGCCGCCGAAATTTCGGTAGACAAATATGAATTTAAAGTTGAATTCTTAGAATCTATAACTCACAATTGGTAAATGTGACCATTTGTAGATTACGGGCAAAACGAGAGTTGAGTTTGAGCGAGCGTAGGACGCAAGTAAGGTATGTAAAGCTATCCCTCTTCTTCTTTTGGCATGTCCTAGATATACTAGGTTGAGATTTGAGCCTCGGGGGCAATTCTGTTCATTAGAAATCCGAGTCTGATTTTAGGTACTATTCATTCAATGTAATTGAATTAAAATTCTTATGTTTGGTTGGAAAACTAGTCGAACATCCGTAATTTTCCCAATTGTGATAGAATCGTTTTGAAACTTACATGGATGACTCCATAGAGTCTAATGTTCGTAATTTATGTCCGCCACCTCGACTTGACCCGAGGTGGGCCCACTAGTCCCGAGACCTCCTTTGTTTGTTTTACTTAATCCACCTTGGTATGATATAAAGGGGGGACCTTTGCCTATGAATTTAAGGCTCCGTTTGATTTGCTCCATAAGTTATTTGAAAGCTCCTAAATGTGAACGATACTAAATTTTCGGAAAATGGTTTATGAAGTATTTTTGAAAGTTTTTGTAAATTTAAAGGCTCTTATCTTTTGTATACTAATTCCGACGGACTCGATACTTATTTTTGAACCTTCGATCTCAATAGATATATATGTGTATTTATTGGTGGAGTCTTGGGATTTAATGGTATATATGCACATGGTTTCCGCACTACTCTGCTCGTGCCTATTACTATGATATCGTTCGCCGATTTTCGGGCCGGTTTGTGATCGTGCGCACCATAATAAATTCGTCAGTATGCTGTGTTACGGTTCCCGAGACCTTGCCATAGGGCCGGGTCCCGTTTATGGAGTTATCTTTGTGATATGGCTTATGATATGTTCGATGATATGATATGTGTGTTGGTGTACGGAGATTTGAAACCTTACGGGTATCTTTTGTGTGTGGCACTAGTGTCGGAGTGGTGACCACGTTCCGAGCCTTATGCATGATCTCTTCGTTTGCATTATGTACATATGTCTTCAGTACAGGTTTGGTATATATATTGATCCGATATTTTTTCTTTGTACCTTTCACTTCAGTTATGGTTTGGATTTCTGTACTTCATGCTTTACATACTCAGTACATCCCTCGTACTGACCCCCTTTCTTCGGGTCGCGTTTCGTACCCTTTGCAGTACGAGAGGTTCGTGATCGCCGATGTAGGCCACACATTCGCACTATTACGCAGAGTCCTCTCGATCCGGAGCCCATATATTGGTACATATCTTCTGTGATGTATACGCTTTTGTATATTTGATTATTTGGGGTACGGCGGGGCCCTGTCCCGTCATATGTTCTGTTTTGATTTGTAGAGGCCTGTAGTCATACATGTGGGTTGTTATAACCCGTATTTTTCGCCTTTGGGAATCTCGGGGTTGTCGAGACAAGTTAAGAATAATGTAATGCATTGATTTTGTTTGGTTCATAAGTTGGCCATGGAAAATGTAGACGTGGAAATATTGGAAAAGACTAGGGGCAAAATGGGAACGTCAAAAAATGATTTCATGAATCACCAAAAATATGGACTAAAAACAAGTTGGGCCCCAA
>NW_026722532.1:0-7157 GCF_029784015.1 Lycium ferocissimum | reverse complement strand
CATAAAAAAGGGATTTAATTGAGCTAGAGATGCTAGACTTTGATGTTATAATGGGTATGGATTGGTTGGCCTCATGTTATGCTAATGTTGATTGCCGAATGAAATTAGTTCGATTTCAATTTTCGGGAGAGCCCGTTCTTGAATGGAAAGGTAATACAGCATCTCCAAGAGGTAGGTTTATTTCCTACCTTAAGGCAAGAAAGATGATAGCTAAGGGCTATATTTATCATTTAGTCCGAGTCCATGATACGGAAGCAAAGTCGCCAACTTTTCAATCCGTTCCGGTAGTGAATGAGTTTCCGGATGTATTCCCAGATGAACTTCCAGGCCTTCTGTCACACCCTTAATCCGATAGGGTGTGATGGGCACCCGACCCTTACCTAGGGCAGAGCGAACCCGCGAAATTTCATAATACACATAATCATGCGGGTCATGAAAACGTGTCAAAATCACGAAGGAAAATTTTCAAAGAAACATCATACTTTTCGTCTTTTTCAAATCAAATAAAATGCTGGTCATAACGAATCGTAACATAATGCGTCGCGATATATCACATAGCCGATTACAAAACAAATGCGCATAATGCATAATAATACATCATCATCTGCTAAATACGTGGGTACTGCGCGGCATGAAACGCGACCCTCGAAGAAAGGGGTCGGTACGGATATATGCGAGTATGAAAAGCATAAAATACGGACAACGAAGTCATAGCCGAAGTCGGGAGTATGGAAAGTACATAATAGCGAATACCCAGTGTTTTATTAGTACAAATCATACATAAGAGACAAAAAAGACAAATATGATAATCAGAATGCCAAAATGCTTCGCTTTCCTTTGAAAAACATTTCTGTCTCATACATACAGAAACTCAAACACATCATATGAGCTGACATTAACCGAACGCCGAGGAACGTACGGCCCGATCCATGAATAACATAATAATGCCGAGGAACGTACGGCCCGATCCATATATAACATAATAATCATATATCACATCATATCATCGTATATCATATCATATACGACATACCTCGCATTTTATGCGTATTCGGAAGAATTGGAAATGATTGAATGGTAGGAATTAAGGTTCTAATTGGATTCTACTTAGTGTGCATGGAATGTTTAAGGAAATATTGACGTGGAAATATTGGAAAAGACTAAGGAAAAATTGGAATTTCGGAAAGTGGATTCATGAATTATCAAAAATGTGGAGTAAATAAAACAAATTGGGCTTGGAAAATTGGCAAGACAAATTTGAAAAAAATTGAGGCCCAATCCATGAAGGTGGCCGGCCATGGCTTGGATAAAATTAAATCCATGCCATGTGCATGGTCATGTGATCAACTTAATTATATAAGGGACCAAGGTTCATTAATTTTCTAGAGAATTCAAGACAAGGCAAGAAGGAGAAACAAGAAAAACCAAGAATAAAGCATAAGGGCCATTCGGCCAGAGAGTAGGAGAAAGAGGACCAAGAAATCTTTCTTCTAAAATTATTTTCTTGTGGTATCTATACTAATTCAAGGTCCCTTTATAACTTGGTGCAATTGGTTTGGAAGAATAAGCATTGGTTTCCTCAATTCAACACTTGAGGCAAGTGAAGAAGTTGGTAGGAAAAGGTAAGAATTCATTCTTTCTAGTTATGCTATGAAGGTTTGTTTGTGTTGTAGTATGTGTAAATGAGTAGAATATATAATAATATGGAAATTTGCATGGTGGAAGTGCATGGGTGAATGTGGCTGAACCTATGTTGTGTGATGATGTTGAATTTTGTGTTGTATTTTAGTCGTGGTTATTGTGGAGTTTGTATTAGAAATGAAAGTTGAATAAAATGGGATGGAGTTGGAATTTTGCATCTTGGCCGTGTGGTGTAGGGCAATGAAATAGTAATGGATTTATTTTGATTAACATGCTAATGGTGTGGTTATGATCTTGACAATGTAAACGAAGTATATATGGTGTAAGTTTGCATTGAAACGGAATGTAGGAACTTATGTCGTACTTTTATGATTTTATGACATTATGGGAAATAAGATGTTAAGGTGCGAATTATGATGATTGTTTATGAAATTGGAAGACAATAACATGTTATGAATATGTTTTGTCGTAGAATGGAAGTTTTGGTTGAATTATGATTAGATTGGAAAGTTTGTATATTTTGCGAATGATATGAAAAACCATAAGTAACGCCTCTAAATGATGTTGGGTTGATGTTGGTGAGTAAATGAGTATGAAAGCCTCCACGTTAGATTGAAAATGCGAAATTAGTTGCAAGTTGTCGTTTGTGCAAAAAGATGACTATTTATGTTAGCATGTAATTCTAGTCAGTGTTGATGTTGTTGTTGGGTTGTTGTTGATTGTTTTGAGCCGAGTTTAATTCTCGGGGTGTCATATTTATAGGGGAGATCTTTTGAAATTTCGGCGAGCAAATACTAAACCAAAGTTGGAATTTTCAAGCCTCATGAATAGTAACTGGTAAAGGTGACCATTTGCAGAATTCTGACGAAATGGGATTTGAGTTTAAGCGAGCGCAAGTCATTCGTAAGGTATGTAAAGCTTACCTATTCCTTATTTGGCACGTCCTAGACCTATTAGGCCGAAAACAGACCCTCGGGGATAATTCCGCTCCTAGAAATTCGAGTTTGATTTTAAGTACTATTCATTCAGCGCAAATGAACCATAATGCTTGCTTTTGAATATAAGAGTGCCTAAACCTTCGTATCTTTCGCAAATGATTTTGAATCGCTTTGAAACCTTTATAGACAACTTCACAAGCCAAATGTTTATGATTTCCGTCCGCCGCCTCAGGCGGTAGGAGGTGGACCCACTATTCCGATTTTCCCTTTTGTATTTACGATTTGTCTTGCGGCTTTCAAGGAATGTTTTGACTACTAAACAAAAATCATTTTAAATATTCCATCAAGCCCTATGAAATGCTTTGATATGTACTTCGACTCCGAATGTTACGTACGACATAATCGCCGTGATGTCCAAAGGTACGTACTATGACTCGGTCAGATTCCATTGGTTTGATTTGTTATACGATATGCCTCATCGAGTCTGGAAATATATATGTTATTTTTATTGCATTAGTTTCTCACTACTCCACTCGTGGATGCCTCGATATTTCCCGCATTGAGCCGAGCCGAGATATGTTCTCAAGCGTATTTCTGCATTGTTCGCCGCCCCCGGTGTGAGGGCGGTATATACGTGCATGGGTTACGGTGTATGTTGTGCCATGTACGCTTTGTTATGATATGATACGATATGGCCATTTGGTATGTATGATTTGTTTCGGAGATATTCCTACTACGAAGTATGATGTGTTTTGGCGCGGAGACGGGGGCGCCTGCATTTACGTTCACTCAGGAGTCCCATAGCGGGGCCGGCTTTTGCATATGTTTTTCGCATTACTTATGATTTACGATACGCATTTTTGATTATCTATGCGTCTCGTTCGTTTTCGCACATTACATTCGATTTTAGCTTTGTTCATTACGGTCTACCTTTACATATTCAGTACATTTTTCGTACTGACCCCCTTTCTTCGGGGGCTGCGTTTCGTGCCACGCAGGTACAGACGTTGATTTGCTGATCCGTTCGCCTAGGTTGTCTGCTCAGCTGTCTGAAGTGCTCCTTTGTCCGGAGCCCATAATTTGGTATAGACTTTTCTATTTCATATGTACGTATTTATTCTGGGTACGACGGGGCCCTGTCCCGTCATTGGATTACGTTTGGTTCTGTAGAGGTCTGTAGACATGTGGTGTGGGTTCTGTATATGTTTCGTGAGATTTGCGTACGTTTAGAGTTTATCTATGTTTTGTGACGGCCTTATCGGCCTTCGTGCGGCATGCCCACTTGTCCTTGTTAAATTATTATTTCTGCTTATTTGTAATATTTTGCTAATTTAGGTTAAGGTACGTATGAGTGTCCAACTAGGGCACGTGTCGCGGCCTACGGAGTTGGGTCGTGACAAAAGTGGTATCAGAGCGATTAGGTCCTCGGAATGTCTACGGACCGTGTCTAGTAGAGTCTGTTTATGGTGTGAAGCGCGCCACATTTATAAACGAGGAGGCTACGGGCATCTAGGAATTGTTGACCTTCTTTCTGTCTTAGATCGTGCGATAGAGCCGAGTCATAGGAAATAAAATTCCTTGCGTGAGTTTTGCATACGGCGGAAAATGGTAAGTGGTGACGGGAAAGGTTACACAGGTAAGTTCGAATATACTTGTTTCGTTACCTGAAACAGCAGGTCCTGAATGGCTAGAGTGGGATACGAAGTTGTATATTCTGTACTGTATTATGGGTATTTGCGGCGTACAGATTTCGAGTAATAAGAATTTGCAAAGGTAATTATCGAAGGACAAGAAGGGTAAAATAGTAATTGCACAAGAAAGGACGTGTTGTGAACATGTCTTGGGATCGCAAGGCCTCGATTGGCCTCGGATTATGTAATAAAGGTCGTGTGTGGAAATGGACGTGATTATATCGGTATTAAGGGACTAGAATCCGTCGAAGTTGCGAAGTTAAGCGTGCTCAGGAGGGGAGCAATTTTAGGATGGGTGACCCCCCTGGGAAGTAATTGGAAAATTTTGCAAACTTGGAATTTAAGGGGATAAATGAGAAGTTAGATAGACCTAAGAATAACTACAGTACACGGGATGAATTGTGACAAGCTACAGTTTAAGGAAATGATAGTAGGGTTGCGACAAGAATATGGGTGGAAAAAAAAAGTTGCGACAAGTATGAATGTAGAAGTAAGATAACAGTGGGAAGGATACAGGAAATAAATGGAAATTTGGGGTAACCTAAAGGAAAAGGAAGTATGTGAAGCGGTACGCACTCTTATAGAAGTCGCGCGGTAGGAGCGAGATTAAATGGGAAAAAGAAAAAGCGCAATATCGCTTGGGAATTAGGGTAAGTTTGAAAGGCGAATAGAAATGTTTGTAAGTAGAATGGTGATGAGTGCATATATATATGTATGTGTATGACTTTCCCCTGGTGATTACGTTGGTCGAAAGGTGAGTACTAACGACAAAAGGCTGCAACTAATGGAAGGTATTACGAAATGGAATGCAAGGGATGAAGTGAAGGACGAGAGTAAATGTTACGGACTGGACTAACCCCGACTGCGTTACAAATAGTGATTGGAAGAGTTCTAGCATGACGATATTTGGAAAAGCAACTGAGTAAGGATATTGAGAGTAAGGAAATTGAAGTATTGGAAGGAATTAAGGATAAGAAATATGATCAAGTAAAGCCTTCGAGGGAGCCGACAGGTGAGGTAGGAAATCCGTGTGTAGGAACGAGAAAAGCAAGTTTGTAATCAAGCGAGGAGTAAAACGTGACAAGGAAATTTCCATAGGTCTCTAAGGTAGTAGTAAAAGTAGCCTGACCCTGATCGCGATTCCGTATGTCATAATTCCGCGCCCCTGACCTCGATGAAACTCTGCCTACTATATCCCGGTACTTCTGAATCTAATTATGTATCTACCTAATTGTTATATCCCGCATTTTGAACAACGGGACAACTTGTGTGAATTATGAGCAACTAGGGGCATGACCATTACGAGAGACATCCGTTTGCTTTAAGGGCTTAATTGTGTATGATTTTAATGTCTTGGGAATGCTAGGGAAATAATTGGAGGAAATTGCCATTTTTAGTAAGTAGGCTATTTTGGGAAAGTTGACAAGTCAAAATTTTTGTCCATTTTTTTTGCAAGGTGGCCGGCCACTCTTTAGTGAGCCAAGGCCATATGTATCACATGCTAATTATATTATAAGACCAAGTCATCTTCCACCTTAACATATTCTAGAGAAATCAAGAAACAAGAAAATTGAAGAACCAAAAAAAAAAGACCCTATTCGGCCACTTGAAGGAAAAATTAGGACCAAGAATCTTCCATCAAAAAAATAATTCCCTCAAGCAAAGTTGCTAAGTTAAGGGTGCTAAACAACGTGGTGTTGTTGTTTCGGAGAAATATCCGCTAGTTTCCTCTAGCGACCAACTTTGGTCAAGTGAAGAATTGAAGGAGAAAGGTTAGTTTTAATCTTGTTTTCTTGTGTTTTAGATGGTGTATGTGTGTTGTTGTATGCTAAAGAGGAAGGAATTCATGTTAGGGTTGAGGTGGAAGTTGGCCGTGTATAGTGGTTGTAACCGTGTGTGTATATGATGTGTATAAACCATGTATTAATGATACTTAGCATGTTTTGATTGTTGTGGAGTGAAGAAGAGAATGAAATCTTCCTTGGTGTGCAAAAAGGGTGTTGGCCGAATGGCCTTTGTAAGTTTAACGGTGATTGAACAATCGTCGTTAGTGTTTTCGTTGTCGTCGTTATGGATTTTATAAGGCATAATGCAAGTTTGATTACCTAAAATGATGTTATGATGGTTATGGGATGATTTGAGAATTTATGAGAATGTTATGTAATTTTTGTGTTTATGAATGTTGTGTTGTTATTGTGTAGATTGATGTTGTGAATTATGAATTTGGAAGAAAAGAACGTATTTAGTGTCGTTATCGGGTTTGGAGACAATTTTGAGCAAGTTGGGATATTATGTAAATTGGTTGGAAAATTGTATGAATTGTCTAGAATGTATTTGAATTGATTATTGATGTTATAGTTAGTTATTGGTTTGGTTGTTGTTGGAATTCGCCGAGTTGAAATCTCGGGGTTGATGTATTTATAGGGGAAATGCCGTCGAAATTTCTATAGAATTTAACGTTCGCTTGACTTCGAATGCCTAAGTGCGTATGGCTAATGTTAATGAAATTGCGTTATGTAGATCTTGGAATTACCGAGGATTGAGGCTAGGATTGCATTGCGGTTGACTAAGGTATGTAAGGCGTCGCTTTCTTTCTTGGCATGTCTTAGTATCCGTAGGTTATGACTTGAGCCTCGGGGTTTATTCCATTCTTAAATCCAAGCTTTGATATGTAATTATTCAATCCTAAAGACCTACTCTTTAATGTGCTAAATGCAATGTTCTTAAGCCTTTAAATAAGAGACTTTTCAAAAGGACTTATGAAAATCCCGACTACAAAGAGGTCCCGAACTTCAAACGTCCGTAACTTTTTCATGCGACCTCGAAACGCCCCAAAACATAATATGTAAGTTCATAGGGCATAACATTCCCTAATTTCCGTAGTCGG
>NW_026722531.1:0-7776 GCF_029784015.1 Lycium ferocissimum | reverse complement strand
TCAGAAATCTCAAGAAAGGAAAAATAGGGTTTTGGTGGAAAAGGTGAATTGTCATCCAAGGCTTATTCCTCTATCATTTAAGGTAAGTTTTATGATCTTTCTATGTTGTTTGAAGTATTAATAAGTTGAAACACATGGATGGTAGAAGAGTATAGAAGATGGGTCTTAAATGGGTGAATAATGTCATTGTGGAATAGTAGTTGGAGTGAATCATGAAAATGGTTACGTTGAGATTATAAATGCGTTGTAAATGACATTTAGAACATGAAATGAGAATCATATGTGAAAGTACGCGATAATAGACTTTGGTCATGATTTTGGAGAATTGGAGTAGAATTATGAAATGTGAATAATGTAAATGAATGACGATTGTTGCTAGCGATATTGTGATTGTTGTTATGAATGTTGGGAGTTGATATGGAATATGGCGGAAAGTAGTATAAACAAGGGAAACGCTGCCCAATTTTCTTTAGCCTTAAGAAGTGCATTCTTGTAATTGCCTAGCTAATGACAATACGAACTCTTTTGAAGGTAAAGACGCAAGCATTAAAGGAGAACGAACAAGCGATAAAATAGTTAAGGGACAAAGGTATGTGAGGCTTAACCCTTCTTTCTAAGGCATGAATCTTATGCATGATTTTCCCTTCCTCTTCATGAATTTCCTACATTCCAAAAGACTAAAGGCCTATGTTCATGAATGGTCATATGAGATAAGAAATGCGCTACGAACACGAAGATGATAACGCTAAGCTTAAGCCTAAAGATTCTAGAGATTACGATATGATGTACCTATGAAGCTAATGATGCCGATTATGATCCGTTAATGTCTTTCTCATGTACACTCACCTTAAGATGTAGTCCCTCCAAGGTGAGACATAATGACTACGATTATTTCCATAACGTAGTCGGGGGTCCACGACCTTACGTCACCCCGACATGACTATACTTGCTTCCAAGTTCTAAGGTATGAATTGATGATATATGTATAATGATATTGAATTATGATAGATGCCATGATACGTTCATAAAACGGATGATAGTGTGAATCTATAATGATGTATGATGTATGATGACAAATGCATGATGTGTATAATAATATGATTCCACCGTGCCTAATTGGTCGGGCAGGTCACCGCTAAGGCGGCTGCATACGATTCCATCGTGCCTAGATGGCCGGGCATGTCACCGCTAATGTTACACCCCGTACTTTGTACGTTGGAATATTCTAAGTTGGTTGCGACGAGTTAAGGACAAGACTTTTAATTTCCGGTTTTGTTGATTTTGTCTCAAAGCATAAGTCGCATATTCATTTTTGTGGGTATGAAATGTTAAGGGTAAACTTGGAATAAGGAATTTGGGGTTAAAAGTGAAATATGGAAAGTTAGACATTTTATGAAAATTTTAGGACCAAAAAAAAAGAATTATGGAAAGTTGGCCATTATTTGAAATGGCCATGAGGTGGCCGGCCATGTGTGAGTGTGTGTGCCATAGGGCCATGTGTTTAAATTATATATGTGTGTATAAGATGACTTAGTCATCTTTACCACTTTGTTGCCTTAAGGAAAAATCAAGAAACATGGAGAAAGATGAAGAGAGAGAGAAACGGCCAAGAGAAAAAAAAAATGGAAGACCAAAATTGACCATGGAAAAATTATTTCCTCCTTGTTTTCCTACTAATTGGAGGGTGCTTAGTAACGTGGAGTTGTTGTTTCAAGCGTTGGATTGTTCGTTTTCATCCTTGGCCAACTTTGAACAAGTTGAGGAATTGTGAAGAAAGGTAAGTTGTAATCTTGTTTTATGAGTTATGGAAGGTTTATGTGTATTGTAGTATGTTAATATGGATGAAATTTATGAAAATATGGATGTTAGAGTTGAGTTGTGAAAGTTGAAGGTTGGCCGTGTGTATATATATTGTGTGTAGGAGTAATGAACTAATTGAATTTAGCATGTTTGTGTGTTGTTGTGATGTGAAGAAATGAATGAAAACTCATGAAATATGTTGGGTTGAAGTTGGGCCGTGTGTAGTGTGATTGAGGCCGTGTGTGTGTGGTTGTGTAGTAGTGAAGAATTAAGTGTGTTTAGCATGATTGCATGTTGTTTTTAGTGTGTGAAAATGGATGAAAAATTATGGAATGTGTGTGTTGTGGTGTTGGCCGAAAATGGGCTGATTTGGGGCAAGTATGTGGGACTAATGTGATGTAGTATTTTGGTTGTCGTCGTTGCGAATTCTACAATGTGAAATGAAGGTTTAGTGACTTATGTTGGTGTTGCAATTGTTGTGGGCTGTTTTGAAAGTCAATATGATCTTAATATGCTTCCTTGTATTTATGAAGGTAATTTGGTAATGTAGGGAATTGTTGACGTAGTATGAGAATTTGAAAGAAAGAAACGCATTATTGTCGTATTCATTAAGTTGGAAGGTTTCGGGTTTCATAGCATATTGTTGGGATTGTCGTGAATACTTTGTGGATTGTTCGGAATGTTCTTAAATCTTGTTTGGATGGTTGTTGGTTTGGTTGTTGTTAATGAATTTAGCCGAGTTGAAATCTCGGGGTTGGTGAATATATAGGGGAAATGCTGCCCAATTTTTGGTAGAAAAAGCAATGGTTTGGAATTGGATCCTTTAGCGCTGGACTAATGTTCGATACCTATTGATGTTGTTGTAGATCCTTGAGAAGACGAACTTACGTTTGGATTAGCTTAGGAAGAAGCAGTATGTGAAGTTTACCCTTCTTTTCTTTTTGGCATGTCTTAGACGGAATTAAGGTATGACATGATATGTGCCTCGGGGTAATTCCATTCGTAAATTTCGAGTATGTTTGTGAATCGTATTTGCTTGTGCTGTTGGCATCCTTAGTATGGTTAGGCTGTGGTTTGTATGTCTTTGATATGGTTGAGTTTGAAATATCGTGTAAGCGATTCGTATAAGTTCCTTGATGTCGTGACTTTAACGCGGTTGAGTTATGACCCTTATGTCGTTTGTAGGATTAAACTTTTAAGGTTTCAAAAGAGTTCTATTTTCAAAAGAATTTTGTTTTCAAAAGAGACTTGTTCTAAACGACTTCGAAACTACGAACGTCCGTAACTTTTGCATACGACCTCGAAACGCCCCAAAACATAATATGTAAGTTCATAAGACATCACTCTCCCCTACCCCTCGTAGTCGGGCTCGGACGGGGGTCGGCACCCGTCCGTGGGGCCGCGGGCCTTTCTATGCTACTTGTATGGATTTTTTCGAAAAATTTAATATTTTCTTCACTATGATTATTTATTTTTTTCTGTCGAGTTGGAAATAAGGATTTTACGCCTATGATTTTGACGCGTAACAACGGTTTCTAAAGTTCGGTTTGACATGCCCCGAGCGGGATTCGGGAGAAAACTTGATTTGACCATGGCTTTGGATTTTCAAAAAAAGAGGGTTCGTTCTGGTCATTCGGTTGAGTCTGTGATGATGTCTGATATGCGTGTGGTTACTTACGATCTGTTCGTGCGTTCTGTGTTACCTCTTTCACCGGATCCCGGGCCGGTATATGATCGTGCGCACTATGATATACTCGGTGTTATGCGTGTTACGGTTCCCGAGAACCTCGCCCAGGGCCGGGTTCCGTTTAGATTATCTTGTGATATGGCTTATGATGTGTTGTGATGATGTGTTGTGTTCGGGGATACGGAGATTTGAAACTTCGGTGTTATCTTTGTGTTGTGGCGCCCGGTGGGGTGGCGACCACGTTCTGTCCGCCGGGTCACATGGACCGCATTTGCATGTGATGATGTATGATGAGTTTGTTCTCCGATGATGAGTTTGATCACCGATGATGAGGCAAATCCCACATCGGTTAATGTCATTCCATATGACAGATTATGATGCGTTCGGTATGAGTATGTATGACTTGTGTGTCGGATGTAAGTACTTAGGTAATTGGGTTATTACGACTTTGTTTTCTGTACTTTTACGCTTGCATACTCGGTACATATTCGTCACGACCCCTTTCTTCGGGGTCGCGTTTCATGCCACGCAGTACCCGTTATGAGTAGGTGATGTTAGCGGAAGATGTTCCGGTTTGGATTGAGAGTCCATTCCTCCAGTCTTCGAGTCGAGTGCTATACGTATGGAGTTCGAAGTTATGATAGAGACTTTGCGGACGGTGTCGAGTGTATGATATGTCGGGTCTGCTTTGTAAGCGGCTATGTAAGCCGGTGTGTTTGTATGCATTATGCTACCGATGTGTTTGGCAAGCGGCTATATAAGCCGAAGTACTGTTATGCTTTATGTTACAGTTTTCATACGACTGCAGATTTTATTTGGTTTGAAAAAAAAAACGAAAGGCATGTTTGTTTTCTGAAAAATTTTCATTGCGTGCGTATGTTTTGTTTTGTGGGCCCAGTATGGTTATGTGGATTACGAGAGTTTGCGGGTTCGCTCGGCCCTAGGTAAGGGTCGGGTGCCCGTCATGCCCTATCGAAAATTGGGGTGTGACAGCTAAGGCAGGCTGCTATGTTACACCGTGCCTAGATTGCCGGGCATGTCACCGCTAAGGGCAAGCTGCTATGTTACACCGTGCCCAGAGGGCCGGGCATGACACCACTAGTGGGCAGCATATGATGGTTACCCGGACGCGGGTTTACGACATGATGACATATGATTGATATGATGAGGCATGTATGGTATGACGATGTATATGTTACATAGTAGAGTATACACTATGATAATGTACATGATATGCTTATGTATGACGAATGTATATGAAATGTATCTATACTTACAAGAGTACACAGGTTGTATCCTTATCTCTTGGCTTAGGATTTCCTTACTATGCTTATTCCATTCCTTCCTTACATACTCAGTACAATATTCGTACTGACGTCCGTTTTCTTTGGATCTTTGTGTTCGTACTTGCGGGTAGGCGGTGGAGACGATGCGCCGATCCATGAGCTAGTAGGCGATTTGTGAGCACTCCATTTTTCGGAGGTGCCATTGATTATTCTTTTGGTACATATATGTATATATATCTATGATTTGGGCACGACGGGGTCCTGTCCCGTCCATATGTCTAGTACTCTAGTAGAGGCTCGTAGATACGCATGTATGGGTATGATGGTCCCATGATTTTCGTGTATATACATGTATGTATATTATTTTGATAGCCGAAGGGCTTATATTTATAAAAGTAAATATGTTTCAAATGGTGATAGATTTCTACGATTATGAGTATATGTTATGAATGAGAACGGATAAGTAGTAATATGAGTGGTGTTCGGTGGTTAGCCCCGGATACCCGTCATGGCCCGTAGCTCGGGTCGTGACAGGTCGGGTATGTGATTGTGCTGCATTGTAAATTATTTCATATGTAAGTATGTGGATGTAACAAGTGTATCATTAGAGGAATAAAGGGGTAAGTACGTATGGCTAATGCTAAAAGGTATTGTGAGAAATGGACGGTTCCTACATCTTATGCTATCCCTTATGTTCCTAACACGTATTATGATTGTTCATGCTTTACATACTCAGTACATATTTCGTGCTGACGTCCCTTTTCTTTGGATGCTATGTTCATGCCCACGGGTAGACAGGGAGACGGTGCAGATCCATAGTAGCTATCAGCAGATCGACAGGAGCCCTCCTTTAATTCCGGAGGTGCTATTTTGAGACAACATTTTTGTGTACATATGTTTTGGGCACGACGGGGTCCTGTCCCGTCCATATGTCTAGTACTCTAGTAGAGGCTCATAGATACGTATGTGTGGGTAGTATGGTCTCACAAGTCTCTCATATGTATACGCATGTATGTACATTACTATTTTGATAGCCTAAAGGGTTGATGTCTATAAAGTAAATATGTTCTAAACGGAAGTCGTTTTCTATGATTATGAATGATGAGAAATGTGAATGAAGACAGGATAAGTAATAGAATCAGTGGTGCTCGGTGGTTAGCCCCGGATACCCGTCACGGCCCTAATTCGGCTCGTGACAAAAAAAGGGGTATCGGGCTTGATTCGGCCCCAGAAATGTCTACGAGCCGTGTCTAGAGAGTGTTATTTGTGGTGTGTTGCGCGCCACGCTAATAAACAAGAGGCAACAGGGCATTTAGGAAAAATGACCATCTTTCTTCTTATGAGATCGTGCGATAGAGCCGAGTATAAGGTTTAATCCTCCCTAATAAGTGTGTTGTGATTTCAGAAATGCCGCTAAGCATTGGAAAGCTAAAGGCGCCTGCATGGCAAGACTACAATGAAAGGGCAGGCGTAAAGAGGAGTCCGCCTATGAATATAGATGAGGGTGAATCACACCATGAGGCTTTATCTAATGCCCTCCCACTACTCCGCCTATTATGGAAGAGCAAGAAGGGGGCTTCTACTGCCGGCTCCTATGCCTCCAGCCTCCTCCACCGGCTACTTCGGGTCAACAAGTGACCGAGGCCATTAATCTATTGACGCAGCTTAGTTGCCACCTGTGCAGTGGGCAAGGTTGTTAAGTGGACAGGCCGCAGTACTAGAGCCTGTGATTTCTGAGTTTGAATCCCCCTGAGTTTTCGGGTCAAAGCTACGAAGACCCTCAAAGTTTTATTGATGAAATGTTGAGAACATTGAGGATTATTCATGCCTCTGAAATCGAATCGGTGGAGTTGGCATCTTATAGACTCCGGGATGTGGCGGTCCTATGGTATAACAATTGGATATCATCAAGGAAAGAGAATGCGCCCCCTCCGATTTAGCAAGAATTTGTAGATGCCTTCATCCGTCACTATTTGCCACCCGAGGTCCGCCGAGCTAGAGCAGATAGGTTCTTCAATTTGAAACAAGGCAATTTGATTGCCCGAGAGTATAGCCTTCAGTTTAATTCATTGGCTAGATATGCTCCAACCATGGTGGCCGACATGGGGGATAGGGTGCACAGGTTTGTGAGTGGCTTAGGGCCACATTTAATTCAAGAATGTTTAACGGCTTCATTGCAAGACGGGATGGATATTTCCCGCATCCAAGCCCATGCCCAGAATTTAGAAGAGCAATAACATCCGCAAAGAGGCGAACGTGATATTGATAAGGGGCAAAGTAAGAAGGCCAGATCCATGGCCGTCGATAGCGACTATAGAGGAGGATCGAGGCGCTTATATTCTAGACACTCGTAGCCGCCCCACGACTAGTGTACCTCCACGAGTTGCCGGGCCGAGGTCTGATTGCTCTGTTCATTCCGGACCGGATCAGAGTTTCAGAGAGTCAGGCTCTTGGTATAGGAGTGATTCAGGCCAGATGAGATCATCTATACCCCAATGTACCAAGTACGGTAAGCTACATTGAGGACCGTGCCGATTGGGTTTGGACGTTTGCTATGTTTGCGGCCAGTCAGGTCATATTATGAGAGAGTGCCCATTTCGAGGCGGAAGGCATGCGGTTCAGCCCACGGGATCCGCAGCTAGTTCTTCGTCATCCCTGCGCCCTTCGGGACAAGATTCCCAGACACTAGCAGGACAGGGTAGAGGTAGGGGGAGAGCGCTTAATTCGAGTGGTCCTCGAAGATCGTACGTATCATCGGGCCGAGCCGACAGGATCTAGCAGTCACTCCCCGATGCCGCTCGCTGTGTATATCTGCACCTTTGATTATGTGTTAAAAGAGGAATAAATATTTGTATTAATAAACAAGTATGAATTGAGAGGTTTTATGCTATGTAGCGACGGTAATAGGTAAAAGAATGATATATGGTGTTACGGTTCTTAAGTTTAAGGAAGTAAGGTATGAAGAGTAGAACTTCCAAGATAGTGATTGTCACACCTTTTCCA